>NC_046366.1:20562298-20648554 GCF_011125445.2 Fundulus heteroclitus
TGATCTTTTCATGGTCCCTACAGAACAGTCCATCAGTATTGTACGGGAACTCTGTTCAGTCGAGGTGACAGAGCCCTTTGCGGCTGTTTTTGAAGTTGAAGTCAGTATGGAATTGGTGAAGCCTCCTATTTGGACTTTGAATGGAGTTCCTATGCAGGAAGGCACTGATGTTGAGATGGAGAAAGAAGGCACTATGCACCGTCTCACTTTTAAAAAGACCAAAGCATCAATGACCGGACCTGTGCAGTTCACTGCAGGGAAGAGCAAATCTCTTGCTCAGCTCACAGTCAAGGGTAAATATTCTCTTTTCAGACTGAAGCAAAACAAAAATGGCCACATTTTGTTTTCTGTAATACTTATGTTCTTCTCTGTATATTTAGAGCGTCCACTTGAGATAGCAGAGCATATCAAAGATGTAAAAGCCAAGGAAAAAAGCTCTGCGATGCTCAGTTGCAAATTTTCTGCCACACCTAAAGAGGTGAAGTGGTTCAAAGGTCAGGTTCTTCTGGCAGCATCAGATAAATACAATATAAAGAAGGATGCAACGAGAGCTCAACTTACTATTCAAATGTTGACTGAAGAAGACAGTGGGGAGTACCGCTGCCAATCAGGTCCTGCAGAAACCAAAGGGACTCTAACTGTTGAAGGTATGATTTATAGCTTATTAAAAAAATATATGCTGACAGAACTCATCTTCATAAAAAAAAAAAAAATGCTTTGTTGTTTGAACTTCTCAGTGCGGGAAATAAAGATCACCAAACACCTGGCTGACACAGAGGTTGATGAAGACAGTGATGCAATGTTCACATGTGAGATCAACTATGCTGATGAAGATGCACAGTGGCTTCTGAATGATAAAGTGCTGTTCACCAATGAAGTGAACACCATCACACACGACAGTAAGGTCCACAAGCTTACCCTGAAGAACTTGGCTCCTCAGGATGGGGGCACTATTACCTTTCAAGTACGCAAAGTGAAAGAATCTGTCACTCTGAAGGTTAAAGGTAAGGACTGTGATTCACTGCTCTATAATGATTGGCTTTAAACAATTTTTTTAAGATAAATTTGCTGCTAAAATACACATATAAACATACATACAAAAGTACTTATGCTTTTTGAACCTCAGTGAAATTTATTTAGATTTTATCTAATAGACCAACACAAATTGGTGCATGATTGTATAAATGATTATATATATATATATATATATATATATATATATATATATATATAGATAGATAGATAGATAGATAGATAGATAGATAGATAGATAGATAGATAGATAGATAGATAGATAGATAGATAGATAGATAGATAGATAGATAGATAGATAGATAGATAGATAGAAAGGTAAGGTGTGTTTTTCTATTTATCATCCTTTTCTCTAGTATCCTTAAATAAAGTCAAATTCAACCAATTGCCCTCATAGGTCACCTGATTGGTAAATAAAGTCCACCTATCCCAATATCTCACACTTTGAATTTATCATGGAGCTCTGTTTAATCCATTTTGACTATGTAAAGAGTATGGCACCTACTTAGACATTGTGTCCACCTAAACTGATCTGCCAAACAGATCAAGTGGCCCATTGTAACTCTGGAGGATCAGCAAAGATCTAAAGGTCAGGTGGGGGAATCTTTTGAGAGTAAGACAAAATGATATACATGGCAGATTGGCAAGAAGATAGCCAGTGTTGAAAGAAAGGCACAAAAAGCCAGAGTTACAAGTTTGTGGCACGATTTGCTTTTGGTGCCTGTCATCCGATCTGACTTAAGGGTGAATAGTTAGGCAAAGAAAATTTGGCCAAATAAAAAATTTGGAGATGTGTTAAGTGGATGGAGACATACTTCAAAAGACTAACTACATCTACAAGTACCTCTGTAAATGTTTGACTGGATGCAGAATAAACATTTACCTCCACTTTGTTGATCTATAACATAAAATCCCAGTAAAAATATCAAAGTTTGTGGTTGCTATACCACAACAATGTGAAAAGGTTCAACAGGTGTGAATGCTTTTGAGAAGGCAATTTATGTATTTAGAGTGAACATAAACGCAGATCTTTGGACTTAATCTTCACATGATGTTGATTGAAATATATTATAACTGATTGTTTCTCCTACTTTTTTAAATGCCATGCAGAGAAACGGGCTGTGTTCCTCAAGTCACTAGATGATGTCACAGGGGAGGAGAAAGGCATGATAACTTTGACATGTGAAGCAAACAAGCCAAGAGTTTCTCCAATATGGAGAAAAGAGGATAAAGTCCTGAAAGCCGGACTAAAATACGAACTCCTTCACACGGGCAAGTCTTTGGGACTGATCATTAAAGATGTCACCAAAGAAGATGCGGGAGAGTACAGTTGTGATCTTGGCACAGAAGTCACTAAGTCAAAGGTCATTGTAAGAGGTGAGTTCCCTCATAGTTTAGCATTCTACAGTCTTTCCTATGAGAAATATTTTTTTTTTTATTGTAGCTCCATTTTTCTTTCCTAGAAATTGGTATTGGAATCACGAAAAAACTGAAATCTGTTGAGGCGAATGAAGGGGACACGTGCAGCTTTGAGTGCATTCTGTCACGTGAGAGCATTGATGACTGCATGTGGTCTGTCAACGGCAGAACGGTAAAAAATGAAGGTCGGTTTAAGATCTCCAGTCAGGGACGCAAGTACACGCTGATTGTGAAAGATGTCACTCCTGCTGATGCTGGTGATGTAGTCTTCAGCATTAAAGACCTGAGCTCCAAAGCAACACTAAAAGTTGAAGGTAGGCCGCATAATAAGTTTAGAGTGTATTAGGCATATAATGATACTTCTCTCTTGTGTGTTAGGGTGTGTAATGAACCAATACAATGTAATGTAATGTGTTCTAATAGGCCAAATCTAAGCTTTTACCAGTCATTTAAACATCTTAAATCATAAATGGGTTGCTAAATGGCTGTGATGTGTTATAACAATGAGTTGAACTAAAGTGCAGGTTTTCTGAAATTTAACACAACAAAACACACATAACTGAGATCTATCTTTGTTCAGTTGACCCTCCAAGTTGACAGTCAAAACAGAGGCATGCCTGCCAAAAATAAGTCTTACTTACAACTAAACGTTTGTGTTTCCGTTGCACAGGAAAAGCTGCATCGCTATCAAATGGACTTCAGAATGTTTCTGCTGTTTGTGGTGAAGATGCTGTTTTTACCTGTGAGGTGACACATGCTAATTTTGCCGTAAAGTGGGCCAAGGACGGCAAAGCCATCAGAACAAGCAAGAAGTATGAGATCAGTCAACAGGAGAAGGTCATGAAGCTGACCATTCACAGTGTGTCTGCTGAAGATTCTGGAGAGTACAGCTGTGAAGTCATTGGAGGTGCAACCACAAGAGCCAAGCTGGAAATTAAGGGTAGGGATGAAATGTAAACTCTGTATAAACTATTTCCTTGCTTATCTAGCTACAGCTGTCATGTTTGATTCTAGATTGAATCAAATGCAGGTTGAACCAGAGTTAGAGAAATTATGCAAATTATAAAATATACAGGCCTTACAATGTTGAAACAAAGGGAACAGGACACAGGCATGGCTTGGGAGAAACAGGCACGGTAATGGAGCAAACGAGTAATTGGCAGTTCAATAAAATAATCCAGCGATGACTAACGGCAACCAGTGAGCGTATACACTGATGCAGAGGTGGATAAATAACTGAATAAAGAAATCAGAAGAGCTAATCAGAGGAAATGTGGAGCAACTTAGGCAGAATGAAGACGGGGAAGCTGAGGGAGGGAGACTAACAGAGAGTAAACTGAACAGCACGGAAAAAGTGAAAGCATAAACACAATTTAATGACAGATCGGTTGAATTTCAAACTGAAAATTAAAATAATAAAAAAAGCACATACAAAGTAAGATCCAACAATAGGGATCATTATAGTTAAATACGTCTCATGGAACATAAATTCCTCAAATTCCCTAAAAATGCATACCCTTCTTACAAATTCTATATAAAAAAACTAAAATACTAAATATTCAGAAAAAACACTTTTAATAATGGGTTTCCTTTTGGCTGCTCCCTTACTGAATGGTGGCCACATTAAGTCATTACAACTTGCATAGAGTCTTTGCAGAGTTTTTACCCTGGATGCCCTTCTTGACGTAATCAGGATTCAAACCCCCACATCAAACACGCAGACTCACCCCGCTTCACAACAAGTGGACAAAATAAGCGACTTTCAATAAATGTCTAAAATAAAAAGAACTAAACTATTAAATATTTAACGTTCAGGTTCTCTCGTTTTTTTCCCTAACATTTCCTCCTGTCGACTCCTGTAGGCCTACATTGAAATGGTTTACATTCTTTTACTTAATTTTATAGATTAGTCCATACATTCTCTATAACACAGTGCTGAACATGAGTCTGCTATTAAATTAAACAATTTTGCTTTTAACCAGAACCAATCCATAAGTTCACCAAAGTGCTTGAGGACATCGAAGCAGATGAGAAGAGTTCTGTGACCTTGCGCTGTGAAACGGCACAATCTGCATCTATGGTGACGTGGCTGAAAGGCCACACAGAGCTCAGGGCTGGAGGTCAATACGAGATGTCCCAGAAGGAGAGGGTCCTAACTCTGATCATTAAACAGCTGGAGGAGAAGGATACTGACATCTACACATGTGACGTTGGCACTGCTAAGAGCATGGCGAAGGTAACAGTCAAAGGTGAGGAATTTGACATGCCTAAGGAACTGATAACTTCACTTTTACTTCTGCTCCAAACTGATTTAACACATAAAATGTTAAAAACTAATCATGTTATCTGTTTTTAATTCACATTGCATGATTCTTATAATCTATATAGATTGTTTTACTTTTGTCCTGCAAGTTTTCCATACATTTTTGCACTTGTTCAAATGCATTGTATTACATTAGATGATTGTATCATTTTCTTATGCTTTAAAGTAGAATTCCACTTATACTTTATGTTGCTTTAGAACAAATCCCACAGCTTCAACCAAAGACATTGAAACGTTTGTATTTTTCTAATAGAAATCTGCCTTTGTTGTATGTGCTGCAGAATACTTGTTATACTTTTTTTTATGTGCCATTTTCTCCCATTTTGTCTTGGGGCCAGATGATTGTACAGCCATAAACTGCAAACCTCTTGCACTTTCGTGTTTTAATGGTTCCATGTGACATTTTCTTATTTTTGTTGTTTGATTAAGCTTAAACTTGGTAGAACTATGAGCAGAGAATAAAAATGACATGTTCAATGTAATTAGCAGGAACATCAGCCAAATTTCAACCCTATTTGTCCATAAAGATTATTTTTGTATATCTGGAAAGCATCAATTTATATATCATCACCAATAATTGTTTAAACTTTTGTTTGACAAACAAATTCAACATATTCAAATTAATTGTAGGCGTTTATATGGTCTAGCCCTGTAAGCCAGTTTCAATTAGAAGTGATGCTTTGCTGCGACCTATAAAGGCCTGCAGCCAACATCCAGTGGAGGAAAGGATCAGAAAATCTTACTTAAGATTCTGAGTTTAATGTTGAAGATCATGGAGAATATTCTTGTATCTGTGCAGATGTGGCGTGTGCTAACTTGAAAGTCAATGAGATTGTGTCTTCTTTTTTTTACCCGAGGTTTTTATTTTATGAAAAGTTTTCAGTTTTCCCCTCTCAAAAAGACACATACCTCTGATGTTTCTTTACTGGTTGAGTCTAATTTTGATGTAATATAAAAACCTACTTGTGCAGCACTGCCGGCAACATTTGTAAAAAAGATGGAGAGCCTGGAGGCTGAAGAAGGAGCCAGTGTCACTTTGCATTGTGAGCTCTCCAAACCCGGAGTCCCTGTGGAGTGGAAGAAGGGAACACAGGTCCTGAAGTCTGGAGAGAAGTACCAGATGAAGCAGAAGGCCTCTGTGAATGAGCTCATTATTACCAAAGTGGTGCCAGAAGATAGTGGAGACTACAGCTGTGTGTGTGGAGACCAGAAGACCACAGCCAGCCTCAAGATCAAGGGTAGGAGGAGGATTTAGAATCCGTTCATTTGAACTAGTTTTGTTTGTGTGTGTTTGTTGTCTTCATGTATGCATTTAAGCCTGTTTGTTGTTGATCTTGTCTGTCATCAAAGTGTGTAAACTGTCAGTGTTCGGCCTGGTTGTTCAGTCTAGTTGTACATTATGCTTGTTCATGTACTATTTGCTGTGGCATACAATTGACTGTGGACCAACTACTAATCATGCAGCCCAACCAGTGACCTTCAAACAGAAGCTGGAGAGTCTGGAGGCTGAAGAAGGAGCCAGTGTCACTTTGCATTGTGAGCTCTCCAAATCTGGAGTCACTGTGGAGTGGAAGAAAGGAACACAAGTCCTGAAGACTGGAGAGCAGTACCAGATCATGCAGAAGGCCTCTGTGAATGAGCTCATTATTACCAAAGTGGTGCCAGAAGACAGTGGAGACTACAGCTGTGTGTGTGGAGACCAGAAGACCACAGCCAGCATCAAGATCAAGGGTAGGAGGAGGATTTATAATCTGTTCATTTCAACCAGTTTTGTTTGTGTTTGTTTTCTCCATGTATGTATTTAAGCCTGTTTGTTGTTGATCTTGTCTGTCATCAAAGTGTGTAAACTGTCAGTGTTCGGCCTGGTTGTTCAGTCTAGTTGTACATTATGCTTGTTCATGTACTATTTGCTGTGGCATACAATTGACTAAGGACCAACTACTAACCCTTGCAGCCCAACCAGTGACCTTCAAACAGAAGCTGGAGAGCCTGGAGACTGAAGAAGGAGCCAGTGTCACTTTGCATTGTGAGCTCTCCAAACCTGGAGTCCCTGTGGAGTGGAAGAAGGGAACACAGGTCCTGAAGTCTGGAGAGAAGTACCAGATGAAGCAGAAGGCCTCTGTGAATGAGCTCATTATTACCAAAGTGGTGCCAGAAGATAGTGGAGACTACAGCTGTGTGTGTGGAGACCAGAAGACCACAGCCAGCCTCAAGATCAAGGGTAGGAGGAGGATTTAGAATCCGTTCATTTCAACCAGTTTTGTTTGTGTGTTTGTTGTCTCCATGTATGTATTTAAGTCTGTTTGTTGTAGATCTTGTCTGTCATCAAAGTGTGCAAACTGTCAGTGTTAGGCTTGATTGTTTGGTGTCGTTGTACTTTATACTCGTTCATGTACTATTTGTTGTGGTATGCAATTGACTATGGACCAACTACTAACCATGCAGCCCAACCAGTGACCTTCAAACAGAAGCTGGAGAGTCTGGAGGCTGAAGAAGGAGCCAGTGTGATTTTGCATTGTGAGCTCTCCAAACCTGGAGTCCCTGTGGAGTGGAAGAAGGGAACACAAGTCCTGAAGTCTGGAGAGAAGTACCAGATGAAGCAGAAGGCCTCTGTGAATGAGCTCATTATTACCAATGTGGTGCCAGAAGACAGTGGAGACTACATCTGTGTGTGTGGAGACCAGAAGACCACAGCCAGCATCAAGATCAAGGGTAGGAGGAGGATTTATAATCTGTTCATTTCAACCAGTTTTGTTTGTGTTTGTTTTCTCCATGTATGTATTTAAGCCTGTTTGTTGTTGATCTTGTCTGTCATCAAAGTGTGTACACTGTCAGTGTTCGGCCTGGTTGTTCAGTCTAGTTGTACATTATGCTTGTTCATGTACTATTTGCTGTGGCATACAATTGACTAAGGACCAACTACTAACCATGCAGCCCAACCAGTGACCTTCAAACAGAAGCTGGACAGCCTGGAGACTGAAGAAGGAGCCAGTGTCACTTTGCATTGTGAACTCTCCAAACCTGGAGTCCCTGTGGAGTGGAAGAAAGGAACACAGGTCCTGAAGTCTGGAGAGAAGTACCAGATCATGCAGAAGGCCTCTGTGAATGAGCTCATTATTACCAAAGTGGTGCCAGAAGACAGTGGAGACTACATCTGTGTGTGTGGAGACCAGAAGACCACAGCCAGCCTCAAGATCAAGGGTAGGAGGAGGATTTATAATCTGATAATTTCAACCAGTTTTGTTTGTGTGTGTTTGTTGTCTTCATGTATGTATTTAAGCCTATTTGTTGTTGATCTTGTCTGTCATCAGAGTGTGCAAACTGTCAGTATTTGGCCTGGTTGTTCAGTCTAGTTGTCCATTATGCTTGTTCATGTACTATTTGCTGTGGCATACAATTGACTATGGACCAACTACTAACCATGCAGCCCAACCAGTGACCTTCAAACAGAAGCTGGAGAGCCTGGAGGCTGACGAAGGAACCAGTGTCACTTTGCATTGTGAACTCTCCAAACCTGGAGTCTCTGTGGAGTGGAAGAAAGGAACACAGGTCCTGAAGTCTGGAGAGAAGTACCAGATGAAGCAGAAGGCCTCTGTGAATGAGCTCATTATTACCAAAGTGGTGCCAGAAGACAGTGGAGACTACATCTGTGTGTGTGGAGACCAGAAGACCACAGCCAGCATCAAGATCAAGGGTAGGAGGAGGATTTATAATCTGCTCGTTGTAACTTTATTCTTTTCATTTCTGTGTTTAAGTATTTAAATTATGAAGCTTGTCTGACATCAATGGATGTTTTGTTTTGTTTAAATAAGTTACAGTTTTTATATGTACAATGATTTGCAAAAATATTCATGCCCTTAAGCATTTCTACATTTTATTACAGCCACACACGTCTATGTATTTAATTGAGTTGTTTGCTAATCGAAACAGAAAATTTAGGCAGGAACTGGAATTCATGTGAGCCAGAAAAGGGTAGAATGCCTTCTTCGGGTTGCGGAAGATTTCCTGCCCCAAAAGGAGTAGTTTAAGTATCTTGGGGTCTTTTTCACGAATGATGGAAAGATGGAACGGGGGATGGATAGGCCAATTGGTGCTGCGTTTGCAGTGAAGCGGGTGCTGCACCAGTGTGTTGTGGTGAAGAGAGCGCTGTTTCAAAAGGCGATTCTCTCCATGTACCAGTCAATCAACGTTTCCACCCTCATCTATGGTCATGAGTTTTGGGTTGTCACCAAAAGTACAAGATCGCGGATACAAGCAGAAGAAATTAGTTTTCTCTGTAGGGTGTCTGGGCTCTGCCCTTAGAGTTAGGATGAGAAGCTCGGTCATCCAGAGGGGACTCAGAGAAGAGCCGTTGCATCTCCACATTAAGGAGCCTGTTGAGGTGGCTTGGGCATCTGGTTAGGATGCCCTTTTGGATGCCTCCCTGGTGAGACATTCATGGGCACATTCCACTGGGAGGAAATCCAGAGGAAGACCCACTACATGTTGGCGGGACTATGTTTCTCAGCTGTCCTGGAAACGCCTGGGGTTCGCCCAGAGGAGTTGGCCTAAGTGGCTGGTGAGAGGGAAGTCTGGGCCTCCCTACTAAGGCTGCTACCCCCGTGACCCGACCCTGGATAAGCAGAAGAAGATGGATGGATGGATGGATGGATGGATGGATGGATGGATGGATGGATGGATGGATGGATGGATGGATGGACGGACGGACGGATGGATGGATGGATGGATGGATGGATGGATGGATGGAATTCCTGTCCTTTGCTCTGACACACTTCAGTAAATCTCATCGTAACCAACTGCCTTCAAAATTCATCAAGTTAGTAAATATAGTTTGTGAATAATGTAGGCCGTTTTTTCACGTCTTATTGTGAAAAATGAAAAGTTTTGTTGCTTTTTTACTATTTGTTTACACAACAATGGTTTGCATTTTCTCTGAAAATGGGACATTTTGAAAACAGGTTCTAATACCTAACGTTTTGAAAACACGCCGGTCTCCATTGTCGTGTAAACGGGAAAAAACAAAATCTTCCTATATGGGAAAGCCCAGGAACATGCACAGTAGAACTCAATGGGGGCACTCTTTTAAGCAGGGTATTTGTACGCCGGTATTTGAGTTTCAAAAGACACACCAACTAGTTGGCGTGACAGGGAAATTACACAATTTTTTATGTTTAGTTGTGTTGTGTACACAGAGATTGTACTTAAGACATTGTCATGTAGATGTGTAAACAGAAATGGAGCAACATTCTTTTTTTTCAAGGGGATTTTTGTCATGTGAAAAACATGGTGGCATCATGCTGTGTGGTGGTTTCCGTAAGTAGGAACTGGGGAAGTTAGTTAGTTAAAGTCGATCAATAGATTGATGGAGCAAAACAGAGGACAACCCTGGAAGATAACGTGTCAGAGGTTGCAAAAGGGGCTTGAGCAATTTCACAAAGAAGAATGTATTGTGCACTTGAAAAAAAATCTAACATATTTCTTCTCTTTCACAGTTATACATGACTTTGTATTTCTCTATCACATTCGATCCAAATAATTGACATTATATTTGATGGTTGTAAGAGGATAAGTGTGAAAAATTAAGGGGCATCTAAACTTTTTCAGGCACTGTAACATTTGTAGTGTCTTAATGACTAAGTATCAACTACTAACCATGCAGCCCAACCAGTGACCTTCAAACAAAAGCTGGAGAGCCTGGAGGCTGAAGAAGGAGCCAGTGTGATTTTGCATTGTGAGCTCTCCAAATCTGGAGTCCCTGTGGAGTGGAAGAAGGGAACACAGGTCCTGAAGTCTGGAGAGAAGTACCAGATGATGCAGAAGGCCTCTGTGAATGAGCTCATTATTACCAAAGTGGTGCCAGAAGATAGTGGAGACTACAGCTGTGTGTCTGGAGACCAGAAGACCACAGCCAGCCTAAAGATCAAGGGTAGGAGAAGGATTTATTTGAAACCCTACAGTAAACTTTTTTTGTCACATACTTATTAACCACTTAGAAAAATGAAGTTTCATTGATAGTCTGTGTTTTTATTTATTTTTTTATTTGTATTTGTTCTTCTGTTTGCTTGTGTTGTCTTGGTTAGTCATCTTGTGTGTGGCTCTCATGTGTTATTCTTGAAAGTATTTTTTTCACCTATTTTAATGTATTGACAGTCTAATCGACAAACTTTGTGTGGAATGTCTTACTGTGGAGAGGTCACTGTTGTGACGTTTTGAACTGTCTTATTTCATCTGGAAACATGTGCATCCCTCTCACAGCCTTACTGTTCTGGGGTTTGAAAATTCCAGAAGTCAACTAAATATTTTTTGTACTTCTTGTATTTGGTGTTTGGTATATTTGCAGAACTTGTTTCTTGTTGCTCCTTCTAAGTTTTTGTGCAATCTGGCTAGTCCAGCTGGTTCTGAGGCATGTTGTCATCTTTTGAAGTAGCCGCTTGGTTTCCCTTTGGAACATTTTACAGTTGACATTTTGCCATTAGTTTATAATTTCAAATGAATGATCTAACACGATATGTTACGGTACACTGAGTTTGCATTATTTTTCGCTTAGCTGTGAAGCTGTCTCTACCTCCTTCAGCTGACAAACCAGAAAGCAAGACGCAGGAGATCAAAGAAAAATCTGAAGGTAGGAAGGAAAAAGTTGGTTAGGATGAGTCTGACCTTAATTTTCTGTCCAGTTGGGGTTTTTTGTCTCAGTTGCCATGTTCAGTCTGATTTTGAATTTTGCTTTTGTCTTGTCTGTGCTGTTTATGATAGATGTACTGTATGTACAAACGAAGATAAATATGTATTTCTTCAGTATCAGTCCCCTTTAATTTCAATTTGAAGTCCTTCTGGTGTACCCTGTGTCAAGTACTTGAGTAGTACCTGCTGCATAAACATGCTGCTTATAAAAGCGGAATAGAGGCTGTGCGCTTATGACAGGTTAATGCATCTAAACCATAGAGTCTTGGTGGCTAAGGTCTCCAGGCACAGAGAATGGCTGTTTCTGTTGTGTTGCTCTGTGTTTTTTACTATTTTTTTTTAATCCATGCTGTCTGATGGAAAGCAGCAGTTTAAATGGCTCACACTGTTACTGTTTCTGTTGTATATGCATTTCAGTCAAGATGGGTGAAGTTAAAAGCGTTGAGCAGAAGAAACAGGCGATACATGAAACTGTAGAAGGTAACTTTCTAAAGGGCTTCAACTTTGCTTGCTGGTCTTGAGTCTTGAGTCCTGAGACATGTTCTCAAACTACAACCTGTCAGGTTGTAACCAGGCTGTCTTATTTGCAAGCTACATGTGCTTTTTGAATAGCTCACTGTCAAATACCTGGCCTGTATTTTGTGCATGCAGCTTGTACACGTGCAGGTTGGTGCGCTCTCTGGGTTGTTTTGTTGTCTTGCATGTCGGCTGACAGGCAATCTGTAGAAGCATTTGCACCCATCCGCTGTGTTTGTCTGATGGCCAGACTTGAGTGCTTCACGCACCTTGTGTTTTTATTTTTAATGTGAAATCCCGATTGTGCTCAATTATTGTAGCTGTGACCGTGCCGACAACCGGCGAAGCGCCTAAACAGCAGCTACTCAAAGAGGAGAGTCAGAGAAGTTCAAGAGAGCTTGATAAACAACGTGAAGGTAATGTGATGTGTTGGCTCGTATTTGCTGGGTACTGGCTTTTGTCTCTGTTGAAAAACATGTTTGGTGTAAATAACACTATTTAAATTAGATCCAAACGTGGTAAACATGTAAATGTTGTTCAGTATGGTTTTAGTCAGAGACAATGTGTTGCTTTCTTGTTGAGTTTTTGTATTTTGTCCATAGTTTGCGGTTTTGTTTCAATACTGTGGCCTCCTTTTCTGTGTTTAAACCATTTTGGTGCTGCATGCTGGCAGAACTGTCTGATAGAGATTAGGTTTTTGGTATTTTAATACAGATTCTTTAGCTTCCATGTTTCCCAGTCATCTTCTTGTGTGTGGTTGACATGTCAAATGATCTTGAGCGTATCTTCTTTCCACCTAATTCGTTGTACTGGTGGTTTTCATGCGGAAGGTTTTACTGTGGTGAGCTCTCCATTCCAACCTTTTCAATGATCTTATTTTATCTGGAAAATGTTGCGACCCCTCTCGGGGAAAAAGGTGACAGGAAGATTACTCAGCGTCCCGAGGATTTCTGTGCATTGAGCTACTTTTGTTGTGTACAGATGATTGTGGGTAAAACGGCTGAAGAGTTTGTTCCCTACAGATGTGTATGTCTCTTGACTTGAGTTCTACGCGTAGAAGATCAGTTACTTTGCCACATTCCTGTGTTCAGTAAACATAGTTGCAACACCACCAATCATTAGAGAAGTCTGTAAAGACGAGTAACTCAAGCGAGATATTCAGAGGTGTTCACCAGTCATGCTATAGCATGATGACAATAAAAGACAACACTCACCCATCAGAGTTGTGAGCAAGGAATAGTTAAGTGTGTTTTCTTTGTGATCATGACTGGTTCTGATTGGTTGTCAAGTGCTTTTGTAAAACCTGCTCACTTTTGAAAAACACCATGCATTACTAAAGATTTTAGCATTTGAATGATAACTTGCCCCACAATGCACATCGCATCCCTCTTGGTATTTGTGTTGACATTTATTGATATTCTTTTCCTAATACTATACTCTCATTTTGCAATGCATCTAAAGATAGCTTTAATGTGGGACCAGTTCTTCCTTCTGTGGCTTCTAAATTAAATATGCTTCTTTTTAATTTGGGGTGAAAGGTTTTTGTCTTTGCTTTAGCCGCAATATTTTTCTATTATTTGCATTCAAATCTCACAAGTGAGAAACCCCTTTCAGGCTTTGGCGTAGTGGCATTAACTGTGCCAGTATTGTGTATTTGTATTATGTTTAGATAGCCACAAGGCCTTGCAAAACCTTTTAATTCCTATTCTTCTTTTCCACATATGTCAGAATACAACCACAAAAATTTGCAAAGTGGAACAAAATTATGCATGGTTTGATAGTCTTTACAAGGGAAAACCTGAAAACAATGACACACAATAGGATTTACCCTCTTTACTCTGATACCCCTCCATAAAGTCCTGTGAAACCGATTCTACTTCAGAAGGCACAGAGTACACATCCGAGTATTCAAATTATGTTTATTCAGCCTCCCAGCGTCAATGCTTTGCTAGACTGCAGTTGTGCCACATGCTTCAGTTTTAGATGATGAGTAGATCAGTGCTCTCTGAGAGGTTCACAGCTTCAGCGGTGGGTTTCTAAGCAGTCCTTGCTTTAAATCTCTCCACAACCGTATCCCTGACCTGTCTGCTGTGTTTCTTGGTTTTAATGATGCTGTTTTATTCACAAATATTCTCTAACAAACGTCTGAGGCCTTCAAAGAACAGCTGGATTCATGCTTACATTCTATTACACACAGCTGGACACTGTTTACTAATCAGGATGCTGCTAATAGGAGCTAAATGTCAAAGTTTTTTTTTTTTATTTGCAAAAGATTTTGAAGAATATGCATTGTTCTCCTTCAAAAACAAAAACAAAAAAAATCCAAGGGGTATAAGTACTTTTGAGCAAGGCTCTGAGGTGACAACGTGGCATGACTGTAAAAATGTGTTAATGACGTGAAAGTTATTTGAGCTAGCCGCATTAGTACTTCAGATAAGGTTATACCCTGACAAAGTCAGGTTTCCTGCAAAAATGGCCAATGTGACACCACCCAGTGGTAAAGTCTGAAGCTTTGTAGCGTTCCAATGCAGCAAGAAAATATGAGACCCAATCAAGTAGGCCTACACAGTTTCAACATGTAGGTTTTATTGACAGTCTGCTCATTTCGCTTATTTATTTCAATACTATTTATATTTGCTGGGTTTTGAGTTTGAAGCTTTGCTCTGGTATTTGATCCCTCACCAGTCTTTTCAGTAGCGAAATAATTTTAAAGTTTTAAATCAGCTACTATATCCCACTCCACATCTCACTTCCTTTTGAATCTAATATTTTCTAATATTGTCTAAATGGTTTCCTCAAGTATGATCTTGCTTTCTGTGACTTGTTGAAAACACGTTATTGTTGTTCCTACTTGAATGGGCACATTTGAAATGACAAACTGTCTTATACTGAAACTTAGTGTACTCCTTGACTTTCATTAGTTTATTTGAAATAAATCTTATTTTTAACAAATAAAATAAATATTCAACACATGTAAGAGTGTTACGCTCCGATTTGGAACAAATTTATCCATCAGGCTGATTTACCAGCAGATCCAGGAATGCTCAGGACAACGCTACATCTGATCCGAATTCTGTAGCTCGTCTAAGTGGCTGAAATATTCAACAGTGCTGACAAGCTAACAATGTAGAAAAGTTGAGGCTTCGAGTGAACTTTTCTTACAGAGCTCATTACAAGGGCTCCTGTATGAGCTAATTACAAGGTGATTGTTGCCTAGTAAGAACAGGGTGTTTGTGTCCTGGCAAGGATGAACAGTGGCAGCCTAAAAACAGGATAGCTTAAATGCAGAGGACAAATATCCCAGGAATGTATGTGGCAATGACAAATAAAGATAAGTATGATTATGACTTAGTGGTCTAAGTGGGTACTGTCATCGTGATGGCATCTCATAAAACTGAGATATTTTCTGAGGAGTCTGTGAGGTGTTTCCTTCTCATTGTTGTATTTTCTAGTCAGATGTTTGTGTGGTTTGTCTGTGGCCTCTTTACTACAGCAAATGAAGGCCAAATCTGCTTGATGTATAAAGGTCTATTCACTGTATGTGTGTGTATTTGTGTTTAAGTTCTTTTTTTTATAAAACAAAATGGGGATGTTTTCAAAAAGCAGATTGTCATCTTTTACATAGAACAGCCAAAAGACTGGCTTGTGTTGGCAACTGTCAAAATATGCCACGTGTCATTAGAACATTAAACTCAATACTGTATTTAAATTATTGACTCCTCAGTTGTTCCCATCATGTGCATTGAAGACCTGCAAAGCCAAGTATCAGAGGAGGGAGAGAGCATCACTCTGCACTGCGAACTGTCTAAACCTGGAGTCCCTGTACAGTGGAAAAAAGGAACCGAAGTCCTGAGTTCTGGAGAAAAATACCAGATGACGCAAACTGGATTATGTTACAAACTACAAATCCTTGATTTGACTCCTCAAGACACGGGAACCTATTTGTGCTGTTCAGAGGAGACATTAAGCTCTGCATCTCTTGTAGTGAATGGTACGGTGAAGACCATCTTGTTACCCGCCCATCAAGTCTGTCGTTTCACATCCGTATAGATTTCTCTTCCCATCACTCCACTTCATCATTTCTGTTCTTTTCCTTTCCTAATAATGACTTATGTCTTATTGTTCCTCAGCCTCGCCAGTGTTTTTCACAAAGGAATTGGAAAGCCAGAGTTTAGAAGAGGGCCAGAGTGCCACATTACAGTGCGAGCTTTCCAAGTTAGGGGTTTCTTTGGAATGGAGGAAAGGAGAGCTTGGCCTTTGTCCTTGTGGCAAATACGAAATTAGACAAAGAGAGAAACTGGCCACACTAACAATCCATAATGTAGAGCCAGAAGACTCTGGAAGTTACACGTGTGACACCGGTGAACGGCAAAGCACTGCTAAGCTGGTTGTAAAGGGTACGCTTACTACAACCTACTGTGTGTTGCCAAAATGCTTGGGGGGAATCTTCCTTTGTCTTTGTAAGATTAAATCAACCAGAATCTAAACTCAAAATCAGGACTTCTGGAGAAATACCGTCTCTGGTTCTGCTTTACTTAACTTTTTATTTTTCTTAGTGCCTTGCAAAGCTATTGACATCCCTTAGATATTTTCTCATTTTTGTCATATTAAAACCACAAACGTCAATGACTTATATTGGTATTTTATGTCACAGAGCAGGGATCAGAGATCTTAACAATCAAAGGCGCCATTTTTTTCCCTTGCATCTATTATTTTCCTTCTTGAGCTGTAAAACCTACCTGACCCTTTTGAAGAAGGAGAGCAAAGCATGTGCATTCCACTTAAATTAACTGTTTTTTTTATCACACCTTTATTCCAAGTAGATTTTAAAAGAAGAAAAATTTTACTTTTTCAAATTGTGAATGTTGCTGTTTTATAGAATAGATAACTGTGTCTTTTTGGTTTGTTGCCTAGTGACAAAACAGACCCCATGTATGAGTTGTCATTCTGTTGTGAAAATCGTATGCTCATTGCATGAACACTTTTAGAAAACCAATTAGATTATCTTCTTCCATTACTTTCAGTCTTAAAGTGCGGCATGTATTCAGCACAACTCTTGCTACAAGTCTTTTGGGTTATATCTCCAAAAGCTTTTGCAAATTGACTGAAATATTGCTCATTCCTTTTCACAAAAAGCTTCCTGCTCAGTCAGATGGGTTGCCCACAGCATGAATTCTGCTGCTACCATGTTGGTCTGGGGGGATTTTGTGTTTAGGACAATATGTAGTTTTACTGTCCTATCACCTATGGCATTCTGCCCCCAGACCAATGATTAAGTTGTGTCTCATCAGACCAATGACTTTGAGTCAGTCTGTCTCATAACAGAAGTTTGTGGTTGTAAGGTGACAAAATGTGGCAATAGTGTATGGTTTTGAATACTTTCACAAAGCACTGTTAGTGATTTGGTGTTTCAGGAGTGCTAAATTACAAATCACACTTGTGCTCCTATTTCTCCTAAATTTTTATAATTTCTTCAATTTTCCACAGCCAAACCGGTCCTTTTTAAAACCAAGCTACAAAACCTGGAAAGACAGGCAGGAGAGTCTGTTAGCTTTCACTGTGAGATCACCAAACCGGGAGCCAGCGTGGTTTGGAGATGTGGGGACAGGGTGCTGACAGCCAGCAGCAAATATCAGCTGAAACAGGAAGGGACTGCGGTGGAGCTTGTTATCTATAAACTGCAGGAAAGCGACGCAGGAGAGTACTCCTGTGATACAGGCTTCCAGAAGACTTCAGCGACCCTTAGTGTGAATGGTAGGATTTATTTTCATGCATCACCTGGAGACCCACCTTCACATCAACCATCACGTCGTCTTGTTTGTCCTTTTCTCACAAAGAAACACTTGAGCATGGAGATCACAAACCATAATAAAATGTTTTTCAAGACCTTTTTCAATGCATTTTTAATGAATTTCAATTAAATTTATTTTAATTCTATTTTTTACATTTCCTAACAACTCCCCGGGCTCTTTACGCAAACTTTGACACTGAGCTTGAACACTCGCCTCATCACTTTTTTCTTGTCTCACATCTTCCATAAGTATTAACGCACCAAAATACTGTCTTTCTTCACTTGGCGGTCACGATAACAGCCATGCAGAAATCTTTAGAGCTCATTACACTCTGCACCGTTTCAGCTTTTCAATGTCTGTCTCCTGCTGCAATGTCT
The DNA here is from genome assembly GCF_011125445.2 of Fundulus heteroclitus. Classification (NCBI taxonomy): domain Eukaryota; kingdom Metazoa; phylum Chordata; class Actinopteri; order Cyprinodontiformes; family Fundulidae; genus Fundulus; species Fundulus heteroclitus. The sequence goes on from NC_046366.1 coordinate 20,580,439, forward strand.
CTGCAGCCGTTGAGGTTCTCATCCTGAGGTTCTTGGAGAGCTGTGTTGTTTATGAAGGGGAAGATGTTCACTTCGAGTGCCACCTTTCTCACGAGGAGGCTCCACAGACCCAGTGGAAACTCCAGGACGTCCCGCTGCAAAATAACGAAATGAATGTGATAAAGTCCGAGGGCCGGGTGCACAGCCTCCTTCTTCGAGGCGTCTCAGCAGCCGACTCTGGAACAGTCACTTTCACAGTGGGAAACCACACCTCCACTGCCTCTCTCACAGTCAGAGGTAAGAAAGGGGGAAAAACCTTTAAGCCATTTCCTCCAACACTGTCGTTTGGACTTTTCTCATTTTTCTTCTATCTTCATTCTTGTGGGAGATATGGTAGATGCATTATTACAAGACTTCTTTAACCTGATAATTATTTCTTTCTCTTTAATATCTACTTCTTTTTAATACTTGTGAAGTATTAAAGTAGTATTAACACTTATCTATGCCACTTGGACCACTTTCTATTTAAACTACATAAACCACAAACCTGTTTATTTCTTAAGTATATAATTAAAATTACATAGTGGTTATAATGAATATTGTCTCTTTGTTTTTCTCTATGTATTGTTCTTCACTTTTTTATCCTAAACTTTCCTTCATTGTGAGTAAGAAGATTATTCCTTGTTTTGCATTCTGCCATCGCAGATTTTGGAAGAGCTTTCTGCCTTCAGCATGTAATACACTGTCTATACAGTATTTATTTATTAGAAATGCACCAACCTCAGACTTTCAGAGCAGAGTTTGGATTTTGTAAATTTTTGATGCCCCAACATTGATTTTACTGATTCCAATTTCCCTATACTAAGAATATCCTTTTTGTATTTATCTGCAAAGAGTTTAAACAGTCTTAACAATAGAGTGTTTTAAGCAAAATAAATCAATGACTTCAAAATGACCCATGGTTTAAGAGCTGTCCCTCCCTTTCTGAGTCACTGAACATTTTTAAAAGTGTCCAGGATGTGGAACGGACGTGTTTTTCAGTGGATCTCTCGGTTTCATTGCAACATTCTTGTAGTAAAACCTCTGAAAAAGAGGTTTAAAGTCAACTTTTTTCCTTTTTCCTATGAAATTCCATATTGGTTTCATCTCTTGTTAAATGAAGGATTAGGAAATATTTGAACGCTTTTTATGACGCCCAAACACAAACAAGTACATCACCAATCATGCTTGTTTTTAGCGGGTTTTTCTTCCCTTGTAAACAACCAAGTCTTTTGTCTTAGATCAAAATCCTTTTGATCTCTTTTTGTGCTCTGTCTTGATGGTGTGCTGTTGCGTTATATCATGTTGTATGTCCTGCGTGTTATATGTTGCTTTGTGTATGTAGTCAATACCCCATTCATTCACGGTGTGTAATGTTGAGACCAGATTCACCTCCTAAAGTTTAACAAGCCTTGAAATACTTATCTTATTCAACTGGTCTGTCTGGCAGCACCAATATCCTTTAAAAAGGAGCTTGAAAGCCAAGAGGCCAGAGAGGGAGGAGAGACCACACTGTCCTGTGAGACGTCCAGCCCCGACTGTAAGGTGACCTGGCGGATGGGCTCCACTGTCCTCTCTCAAGGAGAGAAATACACCATTCAGCAGAGAGCTGCCACTCACAGCCTGGTCATACACAAGCTGGTAAAGGAAGACAGTGGTGAATATACCTGCGATACCGGGGACAAGAAAAGCACTGCTAGGCTGACTGTAAAAGGTAACTGCTTCTTCATCCGTCTGTCGTCTTCCTTAGCTCCTTTCACAAAACCATGAAACGACGACGGATCATTAAATCTTCTTGGAATTATGTGGGGGAAAATGGACTTACACGATTTTTCCAGTTAGGCCATGATGCAAAATTAACTGGTCCTTTCAAAGCCCTAATACTGACTCAAACCCAGCATCAGACAACGATATTACAGTGTAATTATTTATAAAAAAAAAAAAAAAAAAAAAGAACGGGTCCAAAACAGAGAAGCTGTATGTGAAGACTGAATGGGATCATACTGAATCCATAGAAACTAAGCATGTTATTAGTAATCAGCGATGCTGATCAAATACAGTAGATTAACCAATATTCCACTCATTTTCAGCGCTTATTACAGAAAAGGCAGAAATATAAGCAATAGTTGCTGTCAATTCCTGCTGGTGATAGTAAGCCTAGATGTTCGAATACAGGGAAACTGGACTAAATCCTTAGTTCTTGAAGTCCTCTTAGTTTCCAATGTATAGACTATTTCGTTCTAACTTAAACATAGTTTGTAACACAAACCCAAATGACCCAGAGAATGGGCTATGTATCAAAAATGTCTCATCAAAAATGTCATAATGGTGACATACAATGATAATGAAAGTCCTCTAGAAAAAATAGGTAGTGGGGCTAGTTACTTAAATGCTAGAGGGTGCCGTGAATTTATTTAGCTACAGCCATATACAATAATGTGTGTGTTTATAACTTGATTAATATCAATTTTGTCAACTATGGTGCAGGTGTTTTTAGCAGGTTTAAAACAAACCTTCACCATCATGGGAAGATATTACAATTTGCTCTGCCATTTCAGAGAAAAGTCTGAGTTTTAACAATGTGAATCATCTTCATTTGGTTGAAGATGGGATGTGCAGGAGTGTCATTACAGATTAATAACAATTAATATGGAGACTTCCTGTACTCTGAAGGCAGGGGTTTAGCTTTTAGAGAAAATTATATTTAGATAATTTGAGGAAGTGTGATTCAAATTTGGATTAATTGGCTCTATCATAATTAGCTTTTTATTTTACTGAGTCCAAATTCAAGCCAGATTAAATGAAAGAAAAAATTTAATTAGTTTCCGGAGGATGAATAAAATCTGAAAGTGATGCTTTCTGTAAGATCTGTTTCAATCTTACTTCTCACTTCACGTTCACTCTCAGAGAATGTCCGGATCGTCCGTGAGCTCCTTGATGTTACAGTGATCATCGGCCAGGACGCCATCTTTGAGGTCGAGCTGTCACACTCGGGGGTCACTAACGGGGAATGGTGGCTTGGAGACAACCTCCTCCAAAATAACGACCTGAATCAAATGAGCGTTCAGGGCAGAGTTCACCGACTGGTCCTGAAGATGGTAACCACAGATGAATCAGGGGATGTTGCCTTTGTCGTTGGTGAGGAGAAGAGTGTGGCTTGCCTTCTGGTCACGGAGAAACCCAAAGGTAAAATAGATGACATGGTAGCTGCATAGTGCTATTTCCCAGATCTATGGTAACTCCAACAACTACATCTTTATTATCATTAACTTCATCTCTTACAATATTTTTTTTAAACTCATTTTAAAACACTAACTTAAGACATTAACTAAACTTGAGCTCCAAATCACAAAGCATTATTGTTTACGGTTCATAAATTGTCATATTTTATGTTTTAGAATCTTAGAGTATTTAATTACAGGATTTGTTGTCTTATATAAGTGCATTCAAACGTTAATTTATTTCCGTATTTAGTTCCAAAAGTTAAACTCATGTGCTATATACAGTAGAATAATTTTTACACCGAATAATATATTTCAATGGTGAGTTCATTGGATGGCTAACAGATAAATAAATCTGAACATTAAAAGATAAATAAAAAAGGAGTTTCTAATGCAGAAAAATGTCCGCTTGTACAATCATAGGAAATACTGCTAATGTGAGTAGTACAGCAGGCATTACTGACACTCTCCACAAGGAGTCCAAAAAGTTTGTTGCTGAAGAAAATGGCTGCTCATCGAGTGATGTTTCATTAATGGAAGAAAAAAAGTTAGTTAGAAAATGTGGTACAACTCCTGGACCAGAGACAATATGACAAGAGTCTTAGCAGGGGAGAGCGGAAAAGGCCAAGTTGCTTGGTATAAAGTATGAAGATTTCACAGTCAGTGATCATTTGGGGAAACTTGATAGCAATAGTCATTTTTATGTAGTTGTATAAATTGGAGTTGTCATTTTCTTAACCTGACGTTACCCATATAATATTGTAAAAGCTGGTTTGTACAGTTGCAGTTGGTTAACATGAAAATCATTTTTTACTGATGGAGAAATTCTGGATGAGTTTGCTCATAATTATCCAGATTCACTGGGTGTTTTAAATTGGGAAAATTCAAAAAAAAATTTGAAGTTCACCTCCACTTGCTGGCTGTGCTCGCAAACAAAAACCTTTTAAAATAATTTTAAAAAACAAAATTACCATATTCTTATTACATTACATATCTGGTCAAATGATTTGATCAATACTTAAAACTAAAAGATTAGGACGTTTACTCGACCTGGGACTTGCTTACCTTTACTTTTGAGTCAACTTGGGGCATTTGGATGCCTTTACTCGGAGCATGACTCAAGACTTGGGTGAAAAGACTTGAGACTTGCTTGTGACTTGCAAAATTTTCAAAAATAATACATCCACAGAACAGAACAGAGTTGTGCAGAATAGACGTTTTAATTTTACTGAAAAACACATATACAGAATATATTGTTTTATAAATTTTGATGGGTTCAAAATAATAATAATCTAAATATTTACTTCTGGTTACAATGCCAGCGTTGACACGAAAGGATTCTGCACCATTACTAATAGTAATTTGAAGTCACATAGGACAGAGCTCAGGTGCTCCCAGATCATAGTAGGTTTGTGATAGCGCTGAGAAGATACTTCATTTCGGTGTCACATTTCTCAGATTTAAGCAGCCCATAAAAGAAACAAAATGAGGATGAACAATGGTCAAGCTGTTGAGCTGGCACCTGGCTGGCAAACAGTACCATTGTAGGTTGGAGCGAGAGTGGGTGAGCACGAGTGCACCACCTACTGCCTGCGAGAAGTTCAACTTGTAGCTATTTCCTTTACGTAAATACAATGTAATACAAGTCAGAGTTATAACTAGAGCTGTAAAATAAGATAAAACTCTGCAAATAAACCCTATGTTTCCCATATTTACAGTGGTAATATTAGAGAAACCTCACAACACTGCAGCAGTAGAAGGCGAAACCATCACACTTAGCTGCACCATCTCCGACTCCAATGCCTCTGTCACCTGGATGAGGAACAATGTGCCAATCCAAACCGGAATCAAATACGACCTGAGGAAGAATGGAGCATTACGTCAGCTTCGAATCCACAACCTGTTGCCTGAGGATTCAGGAATATACATCTGTGACACTGGAGATGCACAATGTGAAGTCACTTTGACTGTGCAAGGTAAACCCAAAATGTTTGCTTAACAACTGGACTAAGAGAGGACTGAACAACACAACTAGTCTGGTTCCACACACAAAAACAACAACTTTTGAATGAAATCATTTTGTAATTTTCTGTCATCATCTCCTCCAAGTGATGTCATACTTTACTAACTTGCCAGGTGCCCCAGTGTTCTTCAAGAAAGAGCTCAAGAACCAGGACACCATAGAGGGCGATGATATCACCCTGCACTGTGAGGTGTCTAAGCCAGGTGTCCGTGTTGAGTGGAGGAAAGGAGGCATTGTCCTCCAGCCTAGTAAGAAGTATGAGATGAAGCAGGAAGGGTGCATTCAAGAGCTCTGTATTCACAACCTGGAACCTGAAGACAGTGGTTACTACACCTGCGATGCAGGGGAGCAGCTCACAACAGCTTCTTTGGCAGTGCAAGGTAGCCTGTCTGCTGTTTCTTCCATGTCTGTCTTGTTTACTGTCTGTCTGCTAAAATGTCATCTTGTTTCGTTAGTCAAACCGGCACAATGCTGATGATGAGTATGTTTAAAGCTCCGTGTATGCATGTGTTTATTTTTCACTCAACAGTGAAAGAGGTCTTCATTATTACTGGTCTTAAGACCACTGACGTCTTTGTTGGGGAATGGGCAACTTTCTCCTGCCAGTTGTCTGGAAGGGCGCCTGGTAAAGTGCAGTGGTGGCTGGACGGCACCTTGCTGGAGAACAGCCCCTGTATTGAAATAGGGACGGAACAGGGCTTTATCTACACACTCACCTTTAAGAACCTGGCTACAGATGATTCAGGCACTGTCACATTCAAAGTGGGCAACTTAACCTCATCAGCCAAGCTCTTGGTCAAAGGTATTCTGTTTATGGATCGCCGTCTTGCAGAATTTAAACCAAGATTCCTTACCTGCAATGGTATGGAGTTCCAAAAGTGCCAAAATTTAAGAAAGACAAATTGTGTACTGATTATTTAAATGTGTCATTCAAGAAGTAGAATTAGAACCACATTAATAGATAATTTACTAAATACATAATTTATTTGTGAATAAAAGTAATTATTTTAATATTTATTAAATTATTCCTAAGGTGTGTGAAGCAGCAGAGCATTTTTTATCAGTGACTAGGGCTAGAAATACTTCAGTCAACTTAATTGTTTTGAAATGGACTTGTGCAGGAAAAATAGTTATATATAATGGGTTCCATGTGATGAGCAACATTATAAATCAGTGGTCCCTAATCAGAGGGCCAATAACCAGTGTGTCTTTTAGTACCAGATTGCAAGGGAAAAAATAATTAAGTTATTTCATTTACATGTTATTGACAAGCATACTCTGAAATATATCTTGATTGAAAAATCAAGAATTATCTGTGTATATCACTTTGCTCATCTTGGTGTGTAAAAAAACTATACAGCTGGCAAGGAGCAGGGAGAGCAGCTATAGTGCTCCTACACAAAGTTTGTCACTGTGCTACTTATTTAACCCTTCTCAGTTAAAGGTGTACGGTTTGTTTGATTGATTATTTATTTAAATCTGTAAATATATTTTAAAATATAACTTCATACTTTGCTTAAAGCCTTTTATATTTAGTTATCTAATATGCTTAATAAATGATTCACATTTAAATAACCGTAGATAGATATAGATTTAAAATGTATTTGTTTACCTTTTTTAGTTGTACTAAGACACACACGGCTATTTAAGTGTAGTATTTTACTTTTCTTCTTTTTTTTTTTTTTTTTGCATTGTTGACATTTGATAAGGAATTTCACATGTAATAATTTTATCATCTATCAAACACAATAGGACACAATTAAATAATCATCTATTTAAATATAAAATTTGTTTGGTTCCATTTTAACTTTGATATTTAAAAAAATATTTTATAACTTGTTTTAATTATGCATTATGTCACTTTTTGGACTCCAAATTTGTCATCAAATTGCTTTCACCGGTTTACAAAACTACTGGCAATATATGTGCGCTGCACATATATATTTCACTATATTTGTGCACTACAAAAATAGTGAATATTAAGCAAATATTGCTATTCTTTGTGAGATTTTGTGCAGGGACCGGGTAAAGAAAGCTTTAATATCAGATATTTTTACAATTCTGTCCATCATCATGCATGAGCAGATTGTTTTAAATTCTAATAATAATATTGTTTCATGCTGTATGCTTTGACATAATCAAAACATACAACTGGGTGCAGCATCACATCCAAGCTGTAAAACAAACCGCTCAGAGTAGCTCCATGGCCAGCAAATACTCTCCTGCTATTCCATTTGTATTCTGTTCTGAATAAGTGATGAATTTTTGGTTACAAGAGTGGAAACCTGATAATCATGACTGTCAACATCATTTTTCAGAATATATCTGTTTGGTAGAATTATGTTGTGCTTTAATTTTGCTCATCACACCAAAACAGAGGTGTAGATATCTTAAAACAAAAGTAAGATATGTGAAATAACATGATGTGTTTAAGGAATAAAAGTAAAAAGTATCTAAATATAAATAATAGAAAACAATGGATGCCTTTTAGTATATGATACAGACTGGCCAAGCGGCAGCTGGTGCCCCCTTTTAAGTTGTATTTCCATTATTTAGTCAGCCAAAAAAAAAAGGAAAAGGAAAAAAAGAAAAAAAACACTGCTACACATTTTTATGAAATACAAATAGTTTCATTGGGTGTCATATATTTCAACATGAGCTGATCAGACTTTTGTGGCTAATTTCCCATCTACAGTTTTTCGACATCTACAACCTTCCGATGTCATGTTTAGCTGAACTTTCAGTGCTGTAAGAACAGCTTTTAAGATATTTTCCCTCATGAGAGATCAATATTATTTATGTAAGGTGATGCCATGCTGTTATATGAAGTATAATTTATATTGTCTTAAAACAAGGATAATAAAAACATATGGCGTTAACGTTTTAAATTGTCTTTAACACCTTCTATTATCAAGAAGTATAGCAATGCAGGTAGCACACCTAGGATGACCAGCTTTAAAAGAAAAACAGTCTCTGTGTCCATTTTCTGGACACATGTGGAACCTTATGTGAGATTTGCTAAAATTCACCTTGTCCATGGCAGTCAGAGGTTCCAATCTCAAAAGGAGAAAGCAGAGCAACTGTGTTATACTCCATTTAGCCTTCCTGCTATCTACTGAATGTCTTACTCTCTCTCTCATGTCTTATGATTTAAAAAACATGTCTTGATATGTGATAGAAAACACACTTTCCTTTTTAAATATCTTCTTACATCTCTTTGCTTCATTTGACTTCATTTTAAACCTCTCACTGGTACTGAAAGTATCTATATTTGCCCCTTCAGTAACATATTGCATTTTTGAGTTTCTGGATGGCCGGTTACCAGCAGGACAGATTAAGATGAAGAAAGTCAAGAAAAAAATCTTACATGATTCAATTACATTTAAATTTGCAATGAGACTGGATTCAACTGATCATTATTATAGTTTGCTTGTTAATTAATCTAAGGTAATTTGACCCTTCGAAGGAATCTCGTTAGTGCTGACGGCTCTGTTGTAAAATATTGGATGAAAGGTCTATTGAGTAATTATGTCATTAATATGTGGTGATGATAACATGGGGGAATAAATCAGTGACTAGTATTATGTTGCAAAGAGGAAATGTGATGGATCATTTTGAAGGCATGATCGTGATTATGATGAAGTCTGCAGTACCGCCCAAAATGCTCGGTGCTTGATTCCCATTAGCTGTTTAGGTCCAGCAAAAACACACTCTATCTATTATTTCATGTGTCATGTTTGAATTGGGTTCTGTTTCATAAATGAATAACGGAAACAAAAGAAGTGCTGCTCCACCCATCCAGGCTGGCCCTGTCTTATCACTGTCCTTAACATTCGAGCACTAAAACCTCTAACTCACCTACAACTCCCATGCGTTCAGCATTGGCATTCTGTCCACCTGTCAGCACCTCCTCCCTTATCAGCTGCCAGCACTGTTGGGCTTTTTAATCCCTATCAGTATATCTAATTATTTAACTGCATTAGTGCAGTAAAATTGAAAACAAAATCTAATAAAATGTAATAGCATGGAGACTTCTTCGGAGGGGGTTACAAAGCCCACATATCATTTGGCATGCCCCCAATCATATCATTCATGGCTAAGTCCTGATAATATGACCTCCTTCAACCGCCCACAAACCCCTTGCCCTGACCCCAACCACAGATCCCACAGTTGAGGTGGTGAACGACATGGAGGACATCTGGGTGGTTGAAAACCAACCGGCTGAGTTCATCTGCCAGTTCTCCAGGCCAGTCAAAGCTCAGTGGAGAAAAGACGGGCAGCTTTTGCAGCCTGACGGCCGAAGGGTGGTAGTGGAGCAGGACTGGAGTGTCGCTCGCTTGTACATTAACCGTGTGTCCAGTGGTGACACGGGGACGTATTCCTGTGAGGCAGAAGGTACCTGTGGGGTCGCTTCACTTCATGTGGGAGGTGAGCTTCCCTCCACATAGAACGAGCACCAGACTTTAAGGAAGCTCCTCTTCTCGTTCATACTCTTGATTATGTTGGTCTCTATAAAATTAACACCCTATGTAAACAAAACCTTTAACCGTCTGACTATTACAGCATTTTGAATTAAAAATATCTATATTTTTTTGTTGTTGTTTACAATTTATGATTGTCTTTCCATTTTTCCAGCCAAACCCATTAACTTTGTTCAAGGCTTGGAAAACGTGGAAACGTTTGATGGGGGCGAGGCGTTGTTCGAGTGTGCCCTTTCTCGCCCTGAGAGCAAAGACTGCCACTGGCTTCTTGATGGGAAACCAGTGAAGGAATCGCCTAAAGCGGAGATTGTGTCTTTTGAAAGTGGTCGCCGCCACTTGCTGCTCTTGAAAGATCTACACGACAAAGACAGCTGCACAGTGACGTTTAAAGCTGGTACAGCTTCCACCTCTGCCCAGCTCACTGTCAAAGGTGGGTCTTCCAAACTGAAAGAGAGATAATCAATAGACTTGCTTGAACAGTGCATCTCTATCCAGGGTTCCCCTACAGACCGGAAAAGTCTGGAAAACTCTGAAATTTGATTTTAGGGTTTTACAAAAATTGTTTAAGTATCTGAAACTTCATATTTCCAGACGTTTTTCCCTATTTAATTGCCAAAATGTTGCACCCTTCTTCGTTTTGTCCTTACTCTCTTTCTTTCTTTCTTGTATACTTCTTTCTCTCCTTACTTCTCATCTCCCTTATGTCCTTTTTAATTTCCCCTCTGTACCCTCCACTTCTTCCATGTGCACGCCCTTCCTTTGTTACTTCCTTTCCTCATTTACTTTCCTCATTTTCTTTCCTTAATTGTCCTTCCTTCCTTCCTTCCTTCCTTCCTTCCTTCCTTCCTTCCTTCCTTCCTTCCTTCCTTCCTTCCTTCCTTCCTTCCTTCCTTCCTTCCTTCCTTCCTTCCTTCCTTCCTTCCTTCCTTCCTTTCCTCCTTCCTTTGTAGTGAACTTCTAATGTTAAAGGAAAAATAAAATCCTAAACCCTACTCTGGAAACTGGATCTGTAAATTCTGCTATTTTCACATACCACGTGTGAAGAACCCTTTATGATAACCTCTTATTAGCAAGATGTCCAGCATCTCTTTGAGAGTTTCTTTTTTTCTCTCTCTCTTTTAAGGTTGGAAGGTGGACATTGTGCAGGGTTTGGAGGACAAAGTGACTGCTGTGGGAGAGAAGGTCGAGTTTTGTGTTAAGCTTACCGAGCCTGTTCCTGCAACAGACGTGGCCTGGTACGCTAACGGAGTTGAACTCAAAGCCAGCAACCTCTGGGCCATGAGGGTCGATGGCAGTTCTTATCACCTCGTCTTGAGACAAGCCCCGCTCATGCCTCAACAGGAAATTACTTTTGCAGCTAGGAATGCTCTCTCTTTGGCAAAACTTACCATCATCAGTAAGATTGTGTTGGACAAGATGCATTGATGTCTGTAGTTTTTCTTTTGTGTGTTTGTGTGTTGTTTTAACCTTTTGTTTTTTTATCCTGTTTACATCAACAGCTGCACCTGACCCTCCGGAGGATCCAGAAGTCCTCAGTAAAACTACTGAGTCTGTCACACTCTCCTGGTTTACGCCTCTTCATGATGGAGGGAGTCCTATCATGGGCTACAGGGTGGAAATGCGGCTGGTGGACAGCGCCCTCTGGCTTCCATGTCAAGCTGAGCCAGTTTGTAACACAGAATTTGTGGTGGAAAATCTGGTGCCTGGGAGTGGCTACAGGTTCAGAGTGGCAGCGATTAACAAAGCTGGGATTGGTGAGCCAGTTGAGCTTCCTCTGACAGTGCAGCTGGGTAAGTGGACAAGCATCTTTGATAAAAAAAAAAGGTTGTTATACACTCAATTGTTAATCACAGCTATTTGCTTATTAGTTCTTTATAACTGTTTTGTTTGGCATGATGATGTGGGCTGTAGTCTCACCAAAGCTACATTGTGATGCTATCATCATACAAATCAAGAAATGAGGGATAATTACACACTTTTAAACTTTAAATCAAATATTTTAGTATCAATAAGTTCTATGAATTTCTCATTTGTGCAATTTTAAATCAAAAGCCTTAAGGTAAATCTAGGTTTTAATAGAGAGGATTCACCCCACATCCTCAGGCTTATTGATTCAATAATGTTTCGTACAAGGGGTATTATCTACTTGAATATACGGGTGCATCTCATTACATTATGTACATAATTCAAAAGTAAATCTGTTTTAGTAATTCTATTGAAAATGGGATGCTTTTGTCATGTAGATTCATTACACACAGATAATATATTTCAAGTATTAATTTCTGTCAATTTCGAAGAGGATGGATTACAGCTATCCAAAATTCAAGAAATTATATTGTTACAAAAGGCAAATAAAAATATTCTTATTACAGAGATTTTCTGATCATGTGTTGGCCTACACAATCATGGGGAACATTACTGTATTCAAGTATATTGATTGAAAGCTGAGTGAATGGAAAAAGTGCGGAAGAGAGAGCTGCAGATGCAACAGGGATAACTGCGGTTTGGAGAGAACTGTGTAGCAAAGCCCTTTCAGGCAACGGTGACAGAATTTAAGAAGGGAACTAGTAGGAGTTTACAAACAAACACATGAATGAAAAGGAAACTAGCACAGTCACAAAAGAGATCTTATTAGCCAAAAGTTAAAGACTAAGACTGATATCAGTCCAAATCAAACTACAAGGAAGACAAAACACATGAAAATCCTTAATGTCAATGTCAAGCAATCCTCAATATCCTCGTATTGAGTAACTCTTGAACCAGAGACAACGTGGGATGCACCTTACCTGGGCTAAGAAGAAAGAATGCTGGTTTGTTGCTGAGGTTGGTCCAACGAACATGACCTCTGCTGACAAGCTTTGTGGAGATGCTGATTTCATTTCCAAACAGAACTTGGTATCGGCCATCAGCGCCAATTACCAATATCTGGACTAATGACTATGGTATCACTGCGTCTGATTGGGTAGAAAGCTCACCTGAATTGAACCCTAAAGATTATCTTATTGGTATTATCAAGAGAAAGATGATAGACACCAAACCCAACAAAGCAGATGAGCTTAATGCCACTATTAACCCTACCTAGGTATCCTATGCGTTCATCAGAGCCACAAGCTGATCCCCATATGCCCTACCACATGGATGCAGTCATTTTTTTTAAAAAAAGAAGCTTCGGCCAAGTACTGACTTTGTATATGGTACATCAAATGGACATTTTTTTCAGTAGGCTGACATTTATGTCTTAAGATGTTTTAATTTATTTTATGTAACAGTATGATTTTCTCAAAAGCTCAATTTTGTGTTTTCATTAGCTGTAAGCCCCACCTGTTGAAATTAAAAGAGGTCACATTTGATATATTTTTTTCTGTGTGTAACGGTTCTGCTCATGAGTTACACTTTTTCAACTATTTAAAACGATTTAATGCATTAACACCATTTGGCTAATCCTGAGCCAGTGGATTTTATGTACTGTCACATTCATGGTGCCTTTGTGCCCCGTGGGCTATAACTTTCCCTGTGTTGTGGTTCTATGTACAGATGCAAAACAGACAAAAGTAATGGAACAGCCCAGTCTGCCTCCTGAGGCGGCTGAGGAAGGGGAACTCCATGACCTGTGGGACGCATCAGCAAAGAAACGGCGCATGAGCAGAGAGCCCACTCTGGACTCCATCTCAGAGCAACCTGAGGAGAATGTCAAGGGTGGAAAAAAACAACAGAAAGAGTCTGTGTCATCGGAAAAAGTGGAAATCATAGCAGCTGAGAAGGAGCAAGTTGTTGTGTCCAAGAAACAGTCAGAATCCGCCCAGTCCATCAGTTCTGAGGAAGAGATTGTTGCTGGAGGCTCGTCCCTCGTGTCTTACCTCAAAAAGAGCAGCAAGACTGAAGCAACAGCAACCAGCGAGACAGAGACTCTAACTGCTGAGAAGTTTTTTGCTCATTTCCAAATGGTTGAGAAGAAAACTGTGCAGCAGACTGAAACAAAAGCAACAATAATACAGAAAACAGAAGAAAAACAGCTGGCGACTCAGGACACCGGCGTCATGGAGATCACAAAAGAGGAGGAGCCTGAGCTTACAGATGCTGCCATCAAGATTCAAGCTGCCTTCAAGGGTTACAAGGCTCGCAAGGACATGCGTCCCATTTTCAAGGAGGTCTTCAAAGACCAAACCAAAGAACCCAATGACACCATTCATCTTGAATGTGTGACAGAAGGTAAACCAGACAAGGTGCGCTGGTTGAAGGACGGAGAATTGCTGATGGATGGCAAACATCATCATATAGATATCTACAACGATGGCACCTGCTCTCTGGTCATCACTGCCATCACCACAAAGGACACTGGGGTCTATACCTGTGAGGTCACCAACAAGTTTGGAGTAACGTCTCACAGTGCTAAGGTGACAGTAGGAACGGTGAGGGAATCTTCGGGCCGACGACCACTGACGATAGGTTACAGTGCCGACAGTGAGCCAGAGAGCTCCTCTGGAAGTGAGATGGATGAATCACTGAGGCAGGCCGGCAGACGCCTCAGGCGCCTTCTGCGCACCCGCCTCCCACCCGACGTTGAGGAAGAACCGTTTATCAGCGCAGACGAAGGCGACTTGCACCCCCCGGACCCTCACTCCTACCGTGAGGATGAAAATTACATCTACATTCGCTTTGATTCCCGAGCAGAGGCTGAGGTCGCATCTAATAGATTCCAAGAGATGTTCACGGTCCACGGAGTGCCTGTGGAGACCGCCATCATAGCAGCGGGGATTCACAAAGTGGAGTTGCGGATTAAAAAGATGGGCTACATCCAGGATGGCACACAGACCCCAACACAAGATCAACAGCCTCCTGCTTTATTGACTGGAGCACCGGGTAACAATTATAGTTATTTTATTAGTCTACGCACTTACTTTTTAGTACACAATGTCTTGTATCACAATGTCTATATTCATACCCCTTGAACTATTTCACATTTGGATATGACAGTCACAGATTCTTTGCAGCCAATCTGTTCTAACAATGAACAAAATGTTTAGCCTCTAAATGTGCAAAGCTGGTGGAGACATACCCAAATTGCCATGTCTGATCGTTTTCAGCCCAAACAGCCCAAAAACAATGTAAAAACTCCCAAATCACCTAAATAAAATAAACCCAAATCTCAGCCTCTCTTGAAACTCGTAATAAAAGCATAAAACTATTACATAGATAATAATGAAGTTATCTCCCAATCATGCATGGCAACAGCAACGAAAGTTCTCCAGTACCAAGAGGAATTGTAAATCCAACTTATTATAAAATTTTCTCACAATGCCAATTTGTCCACAGTGTTGGTCTACTGTCAGTTTTGGTCATCAAAAAGATGGCTATACAGACACACACACACACACACACACACACACACACACACACACACACACACACACACACACACACACACACGCAGAGTGTGTGTAAATCAATCAAACATTTCTTTTTCACACATAGCCGTGACACTGGATTAACCAATGACTATCATCGATTGATGATGTCAAATTCAACGGATTATCTAGATTTCAAGTTACGTGATCAAACGATATGAATGCAAGGAAATAACATTTTATTGAACTGTGTAAGTTTTTCCTTTTTTTGGCACAAAATGGCAACTATTTAAAAAAAATAAACTGACAAATGTTGTGAAAAGAAGACCAAATTTTAGCCATTACTCTGAAGATATTTTTCCAGCTCTATGTTAAAAAGAAGCCCAATCTAGCAAAACTGACCAAAACATTTGAAACAGTATTTAAAGATAAAGGTGGTTAAACAATAAATTATTTACTTAGGGAGGGCTAAATACACGTGCACACCCAATTTTTCAGATTTTTCATTGCAAAAAATAAATGGATCAACATCTAATGTTGATCTATTAGATGAAATATCCAATGAACTACATACAAGTTTTTGGTTGTAACATGACAAAATGTAGAAGTAAAATCAAGGGATACGAATACTCCAGCGCAGGATGGTAATAATACCAAGTATATTTTCAGTCTACCAAGAAGTCAGGGTTGAATCGTTTATCAGTTCCTTCCCTCTTGTTGCCCAGCTGCCCCGGTGTTCTTGACGGAGTTACAAAGCCAGGATGTTCCTGATGGCTATCCCGTCAGCTTTGACTGCGTTGTGATTGGTAAGCCCCCTCCCACTGTTCGCTGGTATAAGGATGGCAAGCTGCTGGAGGAAAATGACCATTACATGATCAACGAGGACCAAGAGGGCTGCCACCAGCTCATCATCACCTCTGTGTTGCCCACTGACATGGGCGTCTATCGCTGCACAGCCGAAAACAGCAGTGGGATTACTGCCACTAAAGCTGAGCTTAGAGTTGAGAGTAAGTATAAGTGAATAAATTAATATGAAAATTAAGCAAACATTTTTTATTGACATTCAAGTCTTTCATTGAGCATTATGATTAAAGTATATTATTATCTCTGAAAGTGTCGTGCAGCTCAGATTATGACACGGCTGCAGATGCCACTGAGACCTCGTCTTATGTCAGTGCCAAAGGCTATGTTTCTAGGTGAGCACAGTGTTTTATATTCAATTAATTAGAATAATTGAAATGCACACACTGAGTACACATGTTAACTTTTGATACTGCACTCTATGCTCTCCTCCAGTATGGAAACTGAAACGTTTGAATCCATAAGTGAAGATGATCAGCTGCCTCAAGTTGTAGACGAACTTCACGATCTTCATGTCAGCCCCGGTTCACCTATAGCTAAGCTGCATCTCAAAGTAAAAGGTAAGCGCAGCAACAAACCGGAGCTGTCAAATTACAGTCGATGAGTCCATCCTCTTGAAAAGACTGTCAAAAATGTTCTTTTTTTAATTCTATGAAACCTCCAGAGCCCTTAGGTTCTACTGGTGGCGGGTTTTTGGAAGTCAGTCAGAACTAAAACAGAGAGGCCTTCATTTTATTATATGGTCCCTTCCTCTGGAGTGAGCTCCCAGACCTGACAATGGCTGAGAGTGTTGTGGTTTAAACTTGATGTAGTATTTTTCTAAGATTTTAAAAACGCCTTGTCCTTTAACTAAAATAATTGAACTTTTAAATCAGCACTTTATTTTGAGCTAAATAGTTAATTTGATTGAATATCTTTGAGTTGAATATCTTTGCACCATTTTTACTTTGAACCTTTTAACTGCATGAGCACCTTAATTTTCCATTTTAATTATTTGGCACTAGTGTCAAATAATAACATCTTAGTGTTTATTTGACAGTAAACTGACAGGAAATGGGGTTGAGAAAAAAGGGGAAGACATGCGACAAAGGTCGTCAGGCCAGGACTTGAACCCGGGACAGCCGCGTCGAAGCCTGAGGCCTCAGAACATGGCTTATGCACTCTACCCCTTTGCCACCACCACTTCTACAATTTTTAAAGATTTTTAATTATTTTATATATTTTTTTAAACTTGCGTCTTTTTGTCACTCTTAAAAGCGGTTTATAGTAGAATTGTACTTATCTATTTCTAATTTTTGTCTTTTTAATTATTAAAACATTTTTATTTTATTCTTCTGTGTTTCCTTATTGAGCCAGCGTAGAAAATATGTATTTTTCTCCAAAATGATCCCATTCATGTCTACTCTATGTGGAATGTCAATTTTTTGGGGTGACATTTTAAGCACTTTTAGCATGTTTTAAACACTTTTGTGGTAGCTTATTTAACCTTTGTATTTTTTGGTGGCATTGGGGGTTCTGTTTTTAATCTTGTAAAACACTTTATGATGCACAAAGTTGTATAAAAGGGGCTACAGAAATATGGATGGATGATGGATAGACGGATGGATGGGTGGATTTGTCAAAATCTCCTCCCTATTTCTGTATTTCAGGGTTTCCTAAACCTAAAGTGTACTGGTTCAAAGATGGCCAGCCTCTCCAACCCTCTGAAAGGATCCAGGTGTCAGCAGAGAGAGATAGTCATGCCGTGGAGATCCTTGAGGTGAAGAGAGAGGACACGGGGGAGTATTCTGCTTACATCAGCAATGCAGCGGGTTCTGCTTACTCCTCTGCCCGTCTGATAGTACTCAGTATGTATCCAAAGACAGATCGTTTAAAATGCAATTCATGCAAAACACTGCACGTGCACCACTCTCTGTAAGATTTACTTCAGCATTGAGGTCAAGATGCTAACAAGTATGGTCACCTTTGCATTTTCTACCAGGTCCTGGGGAGATTATGCCACAGGACAAAAAAGGTATTCATCCTATAAATTGTAACAATAGTTAGACTGTAAACTCCTGAGCATCTCTCAACCTCCTTTGCACTGATTTTGCCAAGATTCCAAGGAGCCACTGGTGCCGCCCCGCTTCCTTGAGAGGTTCAGCAACAGGAAGGTGAAGCAAGGTGCAAGCATCACTCTCTCTGTCAAGGTTGAAGGTCAGTTCACGTACCATTATGAAACCTCTTCAAACACATCTCCCACTGGGCAGCCCCTCATGCAGATGTTAGTACAAGTTGTCCAACTATACTCTTTCAGGATCTCCTACTCCCACGGTCTCCTGGCTGAAGGAGAAATCATCAGAGGATGTCTTGTGGATTAAACCCGATACTAAGGGATACAAAATAGCGAACTCTGGTCGCCGGCACAGCCTCATACTGATGGACGTCAGCAAGGAGTATTCTGGCATCTACACCTGTATTGCTACAAACAGAGCAGGGCAGTCGCTCTGCACGGCTCTGCTGGAGGTAGACGACGGTAAGGAAAACTTTACATTCTGCATTTTATCTTAAAATAAAGTGATTTCTGAATGTATGCACAACATTAAATAAACATGCGGACCTGTAGGAAAGTTGACCGAGAGCTGCTTAGTGTCTGTGGCTATCAACATTTGTATCTTACTCTCCTTTTTCACAGCATCACAACCAAAGAAAGATACAGCAGCTTCAGAGTAAGTGTAAACACAACTAGACGTGTACGGTAATCTGCAAATAGATGCAAACACAATGCATCACGCTGCACATACATGCGCGCATGTGTAACATTTTGTTCTTTTTAGGGTGCTTGGGATTACAGTTAGTCCTCCAGAAGAGGAGGCTGGCAGACGAAGTGGTAAAGAAAATTTAAAAGCAGCCACTAATCAAATCATTTATTATGTTAAAGTATCGATACCCCATGATCGTTTTACATTTGGCCTTGGAATATAAAATACTGCAGTTTTCTTGACAGTGTTTTGTTTTTTTTTTCTCTCTCTTACTTGTGTCCATATTGTTAGAGGGTAGAATCCCCTACTTAGGAGAAGTTGGTACAGAGGAATTCCTAATGAAGCTCACTTCTCAGATCACTGAAATGGTTTCGGCAAAGTTTACCCAAGGTAAGTATTTGATACCAGTGAGTTTTAAAAAAAAAAAAAAGGGTTTAGATGTTCATTTTGATTTTAGGTATGTTAATTGCCAATTAAAGTTTACTCTGTACTAACCTAGAATGTAAAAAAAAATAATCATGAAGGTAGTTTTTATATTAATACCTGAAAACTGTAAATTGTGGTTTGCTGTTTTATCACCAGAACAGCATTTCATTTTGATGTCAAAACGCATGCAATTTACCATTTTTTATGTCGGCAAAGTGCAATGACACCTAAAATATTAATTGCCTTGGTGAGATCTGGCATGTCTTTCTTTTTAGACAAGTATGAGCCTATTAACTCCTAAATTTGCAACGATTTTCCATGTTCAGAAAAACCATCTGATGTTTGCCTGTGCCTGTTCCCTCTCTGCTGTTAATTGTTTTGGACTTCCAGTTAGGTTTGGTTGAGTTCATTGCTTTTCTTCTGTCCATCCACAAATTCTGTGGAAATATACATTTTATATTATTGCTTCCCTAAAACGTGTAAATAAGTTACTTATATTTTATGCATCTGTTTCGAACATGACACCAAACCTGACAAAAGTATTTGTTTTCCCTTCACCCCTTTTCCTTTCACCTTTATTAACTTTTCTCCGCATGCCTAGGTTGGTCGTTAAATAAATTAAAATCCTGTCATAACTTCACACACACACACCATTTTCTTAACCACTTTCCTCACTTAATTTTTAATCAGTTTCCCCATTTAAATGTTCACCCAGTAATTAATTTGTTATGCAGACAGTTTACAGAATCACGAGGTGCTCCAGTGGATGAAATCTTGGCCCAAGTCTGCCAGTATGTATACCAAATGCATCAGTCTCACAATTGCTCTTTAAGTATTTTTTTTCTCTTTAAGACATATGATGAGTTTAAACTACTTTGACTCAGAAACAAAATACATAATTCTTCTTTAAATGGGTTTCCAGCTCTTTCCTATTTTCTTCCTCTCACAGTTACAGTTTAAATCTTACTTCTCTATTGTGTCCGTTCCCCTCGGTTCCTTTCAACTTACATAAATGAATGTTCTCATTGATTCAAATGAGATTTTGTCTCACTCAGCCTGCAGCTGGGATACAAGCTCATTGAAAGGCATGTATGTATTTGCATGTTGCCACTAACGCAGTACATAGGCATTGTTTAGAAAATTAATAAGTTGATTGTTTCTGATCTTTGTCAGGATTTCAGTTTAAAAAAATGTTGTCTTTATTTCAAAGAATTTTCAAGGTTCTGTCATCCTCATTTCAACATGACAACTGTATACTCTAGCACTGAGCTATTGGTAGAAATGGGATTTTAAATATGCCCGTTTAACCCTTCCTCTAACTGCTTTCGTAACCTTGTCGTCTCAGCTTCCTTACGAGTACCAGGTATGGACAGTGATGACGAGACCAAAACTCCTTCTCCATCGCCCCATCACGGTCGCTCTCGTCCTCCTTCCCTCATGGCAGATTCCTCCTCGGAGTCAGATGAAGGAGATGCCAGAGGAGAGGTAGGAGCTGTGGAAATGATTAGCTCTGTCTGCTGTGTTAAAGGAGCTCACGTCAAGTGGAGAAACCACCTTAAGACTTTACATTTAGTAAATCAAACTAAGTGTGCCACTAGATAAATATACACATCTACAAATAAGCTGATCGCAACAGTAATAATTAGAGATGCACCTATCAAAATATTGGGAAGGATTTCCGGTCTGGGTTTGTGCAAAATGATTTTAGCCAATTTTGATTTTTGACTTCAGGAATTTTAACTAATAGCATTAAAAAAACATTTTCGGTGACCGAGCTGTAAAACAGGGCTTTGCTGTTATTTTAACAGAAAGACAAAGTAATCACTAAACTGGCATTTAAAATTGTCTTCAGCATCTAATGTTAGTGATTAGCACGATCAGTGTGGTTAGCGTTAAGGACTGTAACGTGAAGTTTCTAAATGTATTCCTTACAATGTTGGGTATTTTTCTAAACTTTTATATTTCCAGGTTGCCAAGGTATTTGAAAAGTGCACAAGGCTCTTTTGTTTCACATTAGATAAATAGACATTTATTTTTGGAACTTCTTCATCAAATAAAATAAAATAATAATAATAGTAATAATACTAGGTACTGTGAATTAAAGCGAAGTTTTCAGTTTTTGTCAGTAACCACCATTAAATTGTACTTATATGAGATAGTTGTATCAGAACAACTATTCATCCAAATGAGTTCAACATATACTTTCATTCTTCTTTTTTTGGGCAAAACCCAGTATTCAAGCACATTTGTTTTGGTGTCCAGGGAGAGCCTGACAGTAACAATATGGTGGACTTGTTGACGTTTCTTTTCTATGAGGCAACAAAGCCAATGTCACTGATGAAAAATCGTGTGCACTGTCATACTTTTGTAGATGTTTGACATTTATGTGGCATCGGCGGACTACAGCCCTACTATTGCAAGCAAAGACTCCATCTCTCTCAAAGAGGGACAGTACGTTGAGGTTTTGGACTCAGCTCACCCTCTTAAATGGTTGGTCCGTACCAAGCCGACCAAAACAACACCATCACGGCAGGGCTGGGTGTCACCTGCCTACTTGGACAAAAAACTCAAAGTATGTCTTTCGGTCAACACATCGACATCTTGTGATTTTCTGCAGTAGGTTGGTTTCTTGATGACTTGATGTTTATAAAATGTATGTTCCAGCTCTCTGCTGATGCGGGGGATCTTCCAGAAGCAAGTGTAGAGGAGGTTTCTGAAGGGGAATACAAGAGGAAGTTATTGTAAGTGAAGCAGAATCCAAAGTTACTGAACAACCCGTGCATCAATAGGCACTCTGACAAAATCTCATTTAATTCAAACAGCCAGCTGATGCAGGACCTGATAAACGGAGAATCCGAGTTTGTCAAGGAGGTGGAGTTCTTCACATCTCACCACCTGAAGCACGCTGACAGTGCAGATGCTCCACATGACATCGCCAGCCAGAAAGACACCATTTTCAGGAACGTTGATGACATCAAGTCCTTCCATAGCAAGTGAGCCACCATCTAAATCTTAAAAACGTCCATATCAAATATGTGTGTTTTGTTCCTCAACCTTGCTCTCTAAATTTTGTCTCTAGGACATTCCTTCCAAAGTTGCATGAGTGTGACACAGATGATGATGTAGCTATGTGCTTCCTGAAAAACAAGGAAGGGTTTGAACAGTATCTCCAGTATCTTGTAGGACAGAACCAAGCTGAGTCTGCTGTCAGTGACAAGACTGTCCATCGCTTCTTTAAGGTACCTGTTATTGATAAGTAATGTTACTGAAATGTAGTGCCTTGCAAAAAAAAAACTCCACTACTGATTGTTGTAAAAATACAGAACAGTCAACATACTTTAGTGTAATTTAATGTGATATATTTACAAGAAGTAGCACACAATTAAGAAATTGTGGCACGTCTTTATATTTAGCCTCTTTTACTCTGATGTCCCTAAATGAAATCCAACACAGCGATTAGCCTACAGAAGTCACCTAATGACTAAATAGAGTACCCTGTGTGTTATTTATTTTTAGTGGGGGTTTTTAAGAGCAGGGTTGGGTTCTGAAACAGGATCACAATTTTTAAACAGCCTAGAGGCCATTATCTATTAGCAAAAGGCCCAGTCAAAGCACAGGATTAAAAGTGAAGCCTGTGGCAAGACAAAAAAAAGGCTACAGGAAAAAAAAGGCTAATAGCTCACTGATGCTCTTAAGTCCTAGTGTGTTGAGATATTCTGCAAAGCTGGTAGATATATACCTCAGAAGACTTGCAGATGAAACTGCAGTAAAACTGCAGGAAGTTCTACAAGGTATTGACCAAGGGGAACTTATAATACAAATTCATGCCACAATTTTCATTTTTTTAAGAAGTTTGGATATTACTTCCCAATGATGTACAACTTCATCTAGTCTTCTGCCAAAAAAATCCCAATTTAGAGTAAACCGGTTCCGAGAAAAAAATCTCACATTCATTTATTTATTGTTTACTTTTGTAGGAGTACACTGAGAAAGCACAGGTGAATGCAAACCCTGCAGATCCCCCAGTTCGAAGCATCAATGCCTACTTGCAGCAACCACTGGAGAGGATTCAGAAGTACAAGGCCTTCCTTAAGGTGACAGTTTCTCGCAGCAAACCCTTTCAGTTTAGTTCTTTTCTTAGTCCTGTGTACTTAGTGTTTGATTCAGATGTACAAGGCATTGTCTATTTGAGGTAACAGCCTCACAGCAGCCATTCCTCATATTGCTACCTGCTATCTGCAGGATCTCATTCGAAACAAGGCACGAAACGGCCAGAACTGCTGCCTCCTGGAAGAGGCATACGCAATGGTGTCTGCACTCCCTCAGCGTTCTGAGAATACCCACCATGTCTCTCTGATCGAGAACTATCCTGCTACCCTGGAAGTTCTCGGAGAACCAATCAGACAGGTAATATTTTCATCAGTAACTGTACAATACAAGCCCTTTGTTGGCTTTCTGTGTGTGATTTTTTTTTTTCTTCTTCCTCAAGGGACCTTTCCAAGTCTGGGAGGGAGCTCCTGGAATTAGAACGTCATCTCGGGGTCACCACCGCCATGTCTTCCTCTTTAGGAACTACTGCATCATTTGCAAACCCAAAAGAGACAGCAACACTGATACCCAGGCATATGTTTTTAAGAACATGATGAAGGTAAGCAATACTTTTGTGTTTTATATTTTATTTCCGGCTCAGCATGATTCTTGCTGTGTTATTCATCCCATTGCAGCTGAATAACATCGATGTGAACGAGACGGTGGAAGGTGACGACCGCGCCTTCGAGATCTGGCACGAAAGGGAGGACTCTGTGAGAAAGTACACTTTACAGGCCCGAACAGTTACCATCAAGAACTCCTGGCTGCGAGACCTCAGGGAACTGCAGCAGCGCTACAGCATGCCCGCATGGAGTAAGAGCACTGGTTCCACTTTTTGGATTGTCTTTAACTTAGTTCTCATATTTCGGTCACTTTAAATGATGAATTTTACGATGTAACTATTCTTCCAGGTCCACCTGATTTTGAAGAGATTTTGGCAAACTGCACAGCAGAGTTGGGCCAAACGGTTAAACTCGCCTGCAAAGTCAGTGGAGTGCCCAAACCTGTAGTTACCTGGTACAAAGGTAAGGCTTTTACATCATTATGTGTGAGTATGCAAGCTACTTTACAATATACTGTATGCATTACTGTTTTATCAATGAAATGATGTTGAATTCTGGATCTTAGATGGGCGTACAGTAGAGGCAGATCCTCATCACATCATCATAGAGGACCCAGACGGCTCCTGCACGCTGATCCTGGACAACATGACTGCAGATGATTCGGGCCAGTACATGTGCTTTGCAACAAGCCCGGCAGGCAACGCAAGTACTCTTGGAAAAATCACTGTTCAGGGTAAGTTAGGAAACAAAGCTCAAGAGTTTAGGGCACTAAAACGTTGTGCTGTTAATATTGACTTCTAGTCTGTACAAAACAAATAGAAACCCATAGCATGTGTACTTGGATCTGAGAAAATACAATGAATATGAGAGAGCTAAAGATAACAGTGTGTTTCTCCAAACCCACTAACAACACAAGCACCTTTGATCCTTTACATAGAGACCATAATAGCATCACATGGACAGTAAAGCTGAGAAACCTCCGAAGTTGTGGTTTTTATTTGGATTTTGTCAAATTCAGAATCAGCTTTGATCGCTCAGTTTGTGCACACAAACAAGGAATTTGACTTCACGTTAATGGGGTATTTCTCAAATGACATCACATTTGTCCATAGACAGCTCTTCAATGCCAAGAATTTTGGAAGACGACAATGTCCTGGAAGCTTAATTTCTACATACTTCACTCGAGAAACACAGAGTAGAACAGCTATAACGTTGGCTGAAATGTAGAGGCCTAAAAATGAGCGGAAAGAAAGCAGTATTAGTAGAAAGGTAGGAGAGGCTGTCCTCTCTCTCACAACGGATCGAAAAGAAATTTGCTCAATCCAAATAGAATTACAGCTAACACTAAGACAAATATATATATTATTACAGGCCTATCTTTTAAATTATTATTATTATTATTATTATTATTATTATTATAGGGCTTATTGGTGTTTTGTTATTGCCATAATATGTCTATTGAGGCGATATTCAGGACTGAGCTGTTCACTATTTGACTCAAAAGTAAACTCTTTAAGCTTTACTGCTCAACGATTATATGAATCTTTGATGCAACTTCCTTATGTAGGTCTAGGAAAGTAAGGCGTGGAGTGCCAACTAGTGTTTGTGTATGCATATTGCAGGCTGCAGTCAAAATATAGTGCTAATTGTTTCAAATACGAGACAATTAAATTTGGCTCTAAATATGGGACGTCCTGGCTAATACAGGACAGTTGGCAATCAGCAACTCCAACCGGGAAGTTTTTTGCCAGCACAAAGTTGTCAAAATTACCATGAACGTAACAGTGCTACGTGCTAACAGTACAACATGGATGTTTGAGAGCAACATAAATGTCACGTGCATCATCGAAGTTGTAAACCGCCCAGACAAAATACCTGTAAGCTAGCGCTAGCTGTTATTAGCTTCACGGACAGCCCAATAGCGGGGTTCTGTCGCGGTCTGTAGGGTGACCAGACATCCTCGATTTGCTGGGACAGTTCCTGTTTTCAATGTCCCCGGATATGTCATGATGGAGTAAAAAAGTTTAACACAACAAGAGGTATTTGCAGCTGTCTCGACGTAGTAGAAGTCGTCCCTGCCCTGTCGGCGTTGTAGATCCAAAACAACCTTCATGCAGAGGGGGAGACATTTTCAGATCCTAAAACTTTCCTGGTCTTCTGATGCTGAAAGAGCCCATTTGCATCTTTTTTAAAGATCTTAAATCCAAGCATGCGGTCTGAGAAGAGGAGGGTGGTTGGTGAATTGGTGGGAGGTGTGCCCGGCTGCTTTTCAAACCTACAATTTAAATTGTTTAGCAAACTGTAGCTGGGTTGTTAGCTTAGAAGTTGTTCCTCTAGATAGTCACATTTGACTAGAGGAAGTAAAAGCCATAAGGTTTTCGTAGGTGAACCTGCGGAAGTAGCTTTCTCTTAGCTAGCCCTGCTTATACAGGGCCAGGTCCCCACTGCCCTAAGCCTCTTCCTTGTTTCTATGCAACTTCCTCTGATGTGAAGTGAACCATGGTTTGTTGTTGTTGTTGTGTGTACAGAAGGTCTTGGTCTGCACACACCTCCTCAGAAACACTGATGTATTATGTCACAGTGTTAGTTAACGTACTCAGGTCTGTGGCCGAAGCTTCAATAAACACTCCGAACATGTCTCTAACATCTTCTTTGACCTTCTAACATATTCTTTGACTCAACCATCCACTACAGTCCCAAACACACGATTAGAAGTTTTTAATTTCTGCTTATAGGCTGGAATAAGATAAAGCAGACAGTGACCCAATAGTCCCACAGCATCCCTGGTGACAGCACGGTATACTGTCATGTTTTGGTGAATCAGAGGGTGGCAGATCTGCAGAAGATGAGAGTTTTTAGAGCTGAGAGGCAGTAGTTTATCCATTTTGTTAGCCAGGGAGCAGACATTAGCCCGGTGGATTGAAGGCACAGGTGTGCAGAGTCTTTTTTGCCAAAGCCCCACGAACACGCCTGCCTGTTTATCCCTTCTGTGTCCCCGTTAAATCCCACAGATAGTCGCTAAATCGGCAACCAACATCTCAATATAGTTGGGGATGAGGAAAAATAAACTGGCAGTTTCCCAGAGCACCTTTGCTGGTGCACAACTACCAGTTCAAAAACATGCAGAGTCTCTTAAAACAACTTTTCTATTATCTTTGTGTATTTACTCTCAACGGGTAGTTGGCATCCCCTGCTTGCTGCTGAACATAGGAAGGCTATTTTATGCACCTTTAGACTGCTCTTAATTCTCTCTGTAGAGAGGGGGGAGGTGTTGGCCTAGTGATTAGAGCAGCGCGCTTGCACTCTGAGAAGGTTGCAAGTACCCGGTTCAATCCCCGCTGCCTGCACTCTGGGTCCCTGAGCAAGACCCTTAACCCCCAATTGCTCCCCAGGCGCCGCACATGGCAGCCCACTGCTCCCCAAGGGGATGGGTAAAGATGCAGAAGTGAATTTCTCCATTGTGAGATTATTTATAGTTCAATTATTATTTTTAGATCCTAATTTAGCTGCTTCATGAAACATCACTGAAGGTTTTTCTTTTTGCCACACCATAACATGTTATGTATTTCTTTGTGTTTGTCGCAGTGCCTCCTCGTTTTGTAAATAAAATTAGGAATGCTGTCTTTGTTGCTGGCGAAGATGCTCAGTTCACCTGTGTGATACAAAGTGCCCCCAGCCCAAAAATAAGGTAGGACTGTCTGAAATACTTTTGATGCCACTCATTCTAATCTTTTTAAACTTCTGCTTCCTTGCCAGAGTATCAATGTATCAATAGCCCCTTAGCTTGATAACTTGATTGATTTGTCAGATTACAGCCACAATCTTCAGTGTATTTTATTGGGGTTTTATGTGATAGATTGACCAGAGTTGCAAATTGCAAATCTAATGTGGAAGAAAAATTGTGGATGGTTTTCAAACTTTTTTTTTGTAAGAAATAAAAATCTGAAAACTGTGCCACGAACCTTTTTATCCTACAGCCTTCATCGCGATTTATTCACTGACATTTTACAAAAATCCTCTGAGGCTTTCATCTAATAGCTGTGTCTATATGTCGCAGAAGCTAAATAGGTGACAATTGGTTGCACTAGATTTATATCTGAGGGAAGGAGGAAGTTTACAAATTCACCCACTTTTCAGATTTTTATGTTTGATTTTTCTTTTTTAAAACCATATATCTTTTTCTTTCTGCTTCACAATTATTTGCTACTTTGTGTTGGTCTATTGGTTAAAATCACAATGAAAAACATTCAGTTTGCAGTTGAAACGTGACAAAAGTGTAAATATTTCTGCAAGGCACTACATTTAGCATATATATCTGCCTTTTTGTACTTGTCCAAGATGGTTCAAAGAAGGCCGCCTACTGACTGACCAGGAGAAGTACCAGACCTACAGCGAGCTCCGTAGCGGCGTTCTAGTTCTGGTTATAAAAAACCTGACTGAAAGAGACCTTGGACACTATGAGTGTGAGGTACTGCAGTTCATGTTCATAAATCTTTTTTTTTGTTTTGTTTTTTGAACGGTTTAAAGCCCCATAAGTGTATTTTTAAAAATAATATTCCTCTCCATCTTATCTAAAAACCCTATTGTGACAAACAACATTTCTGCAATTTGTCAAAGCAAAAAACAGACATTTCTTCATTAACAGCAATGAATGTTTTAAGTCCTCTCCCAGAGGAGGTTTTGCTGGATTTACAGCTTCAATGACTTCTTGATTAAGTCTGTTGAGTCACTGAGGGTCTCCAAGGGCAGATTTGATTGTGGTCTTATTTTAATTTCTACACCTACGAATTGATTTGAAGCTAGTTGATAGCAATTAGCAGTAGAAAGTCACATCTAGAAGTCTAAAAATATGGTCCTGTCGTTGCCAGCTGTCCAACCGCCTGGGCAGTGCCAAGTGTGCTGCAGATTTAGTTGTTCCTTCTGCTGTGGGCCGCACTGGGGAGCAGGCCATCACCATTGAAGGTAGGTCTTCTCTGTCAGCCTTTTCTTTAACCGTTTCAGTGATTTTGTTCTGAATAGGAGTAAAAGTGGAGCTTACTGTGTTGTCTTTTCAACATGTAATTAATTTAGGTAGCTGTTATTGAACTGTAGCTTTTTTTTTAGCTGACCCTTTTTTTTTATTTGGTTATACTTTTTTTCGTTTTAGTTACCGAACAGGAGACTAAACTACCAAAGAAGACCATCATCATGTAAGTGTGTTCAGTTTTAATGACTCCATTGCATGAAGTTGTTTATTTTTATTTTTTTTTGGGATACACACCTGGGCTCTTGGCAATTTGTGTTTTTTCATTTTGTTTTACATAATTTATTTCTGCATTTTTTCATAGGGGGATAAATGTTGATTTTTTTTTTGTGTGAGGGTGGGGTGGGGAGCGTTCTTTCTCAGCTGTAGGACTGTAGAGCATTTTCTTTCTAGGGCTAAAGCTGCACTTACAGCACTTTTCTGTGTGTGTGCGCCTTTCTATAGATTGTGTCGTATTTAAAGTCTGTGTGCTAAAGGATTCTATCATAAGGATGATAAAAGGAGGGGTTCTTTCTGCCAGCGTGTTCTTTTAAACTGGGAACCTGGCTGCTAAGCATGGCCTTCACAGCCGAATGAAAAGGCTTCCTGTTAACTTTTAAATCAGTGCCTATTAAAGAGTCCCTTATTCCTTCAGGAAGAAGGAATGTCAGAACAGCTGTAGAAATCAAACTATTTGACTAGATGGACATGAAATCAATGGATTTTGATGGATGAAAAGAATGCACCAAAATGGAGAATGTGCCGAATAACTCCAGAGGGAGCTTGTGTTGCAGCCTGCATAACATCCTTCTGAATTCCCAAAGGCACTACCACTGGAAGTCTACCAAGCATTTATTTTTAAACTAACAAATGTACAATGTCGATAAAAACACAGCTGCAGTGAATTAGAAGTTATCCGCTTTACACAAAATGAAAAATAAATAGAAAAACAACCCTACTAATTCTGCTGTGTGGTTTTGGGTCAATGATATTACAAGAGACACACGAATCGACCTGTTCATTTTAAATTTTAAGGCTTTATTTTTAGAGTCCTTAGTGGCCAAGCTCCAGCATATATTAACAACCTATTACAGCCATATTCCCCTTCTCATAGGCTTTTAATGCCGTTAATGGTTCAATGAACTAATTTCAGGACCCGAGGGGATCAGTCTTTTAAAACTGTAGCCCCCAGACTGTGGAATGTGTTGCCTTATATTTTACGGTGTCTTGACTCTGTTCATTCTTTTAAGAAGCAGTTGAAGACCCACTTGTTCTGACTGTCTTTTAACTAGTTTTTAACTACTTTTATGCTATGATGTTGCATTTATGCTGTTTTATCTTTTTATTTTGTGTTGTTTTGTGGTTGTTTTTGTTGTGAAGCACTTTGTGTTTTTTATCCTGTGAAAGGTGCTATAAAAAAAAGCTTACTTACTTACTAAGCTTACAGAGTTATTAAACACAAGGCAGACAATGAGTTTAGACTGATTACAATAAAATCTGAATAATCCAGGTTCCATCGGGTCCTCCTAACAAGCTACTACACTTGGTTTAAACACTATGCTGCAGCCATACAGAATCACAGAAAGCATCTTTTTAGGAAGGAATGAAGGAGTTTGATTGAAATTGCACAAACAAAGAAGAAAAGACAAGGTGGCGCAAACAAAATGCAAATTACTCTGATCTGTTGTTTTATGTCCTGCATGATGTCAACAGAAGCATGTAAAGCTTGTTTTTCTGGGAAATTTCATCTTGATCCAATACTGTTTTATAACAAGATCACAAAACAAATAGAAAAACTGAAAAGTCCATGTTGTTGTTCGGGTGATAAACTAGATCTAAAGTGAGTTTTATTGATTTTACAATAAGGTCTTGTGTGTCTGTGTAACATTAAGGTGTGGCTGTTTAAGCCTTTCAGTTTCAATCATTAGAGTGTACGCGATATATGAAATACTTGCCAGTGCCTCTTCTTATGCATTCATTAATTTATTCCAGTGAGGAGACAATTACCACTGTGGTGAAGAACCCACGCATGAGGAGACACAGATCTCCGGGCTTGATTGCTGCTGGAGCTCACCGCTCAGAGACTTCCACCCCGGAGCCACCCGCAACCAGGTCAAGAAGGATGCCGACCCCGAGAAAGACCACCATCCCTACTTTCTATGTTACTGAGCCCGAGGGAGCTGGAGCCAGGGCAGCAGAGAGCAAGCCCCGGTGGGTTGAAGTGGAGGAGGTCATCGAGTATAAGGTCAATAAGTCTCCCAGGCTGTCCAGGAGAAGAGGGATCTCACCTGCAGGCTCCGATCGTGCAGCCACCCCCTCCCGACCCAAGAGGTCTCCCCTGGAGAACCTGAACGTGAACAACTCCAACAACAAGCTGGCGGAGCAGGAACATCTGAAGGAAGAGATCAGCAGCCAGACCGCCTCCTGGGGTGAAGAAGAGCCTCAGGCTACCTCCGGCTCAGCTTCGAGGGAACCACGCGAACTGTCATCCGTCTTAACGCCCGCAGAAGATACCGATGACCAGGACGATCAACACACTGTCGTTTTTGAACCGGGCGACGAGGAGAGTGAGACGCCTGAACCAGTGCTTCTGAAACGAGGCGACCGTATTTTAAACCTGGAGGACTTGGAGGATTACATCCCAGGAGAAGGAGAAACCTACGCCTCCTCCTGCGCCTCCCAGGTCCCCGATGAGAAGCCCTGTGAGATCTCTGTCCTTCAGAGGGAGATCGGGGGCTCCCAAGTGGGACAGCCGGTGCTTCTCCATGTGGGGCGGCCTGATATTGTTCCAAGGCAGAGGAGTGGCTTCTTCGGCCGTTTCAGGGAGCACCTCCCCAGCAGCCTTTTCCCCTCGGCCTCCCCGCCTGCCGGCGGAGCGCGACCCGGGATGGAGAGACAAGTCCCGATCCGAGTGAGCCACGCGAAGCTGGAGGTGCAGCCCTCTTACTGCACCGAGGTGCAGAGAGTAGAGGGCGGGCAGCAGAGCTTTAAAACCAAAGTGTCCACTCAAACCTACGGTTACACCTCAGTCGGAAAGCCCGTCACTCTTCAAATTAAAGAGAAACCCTTTCAAAGCCAGTAAACAACTTTCAATCGGTGACCCAAAATCATTAGTCTTAAATGGATGCATTTCTGTTTGCGTGATTTAAAAAAGAAAAAAAGATCTAAAATAAAAGAATACCTGCTACATTTAACAAACCATTCCGTGTGGAAGCAGCAGCCGGTCAGAAAATAGTCTGATCCTCAGTGGTTTTTTTAGCGGGATTCAGGGTTCTCTTAAGGCTAGGGAATGTGGAAACTGTAAATTGTAGGGCTGTTTCTCCGTGAGCAGGTTTCAGTCTCATTCTGTATTTTTTTCCAACGGCTGCGTGACATGCAGATATGAATTATGAGTTAAAATGTTACTGTTTCATCAGTTTGATGGTTGCTTTCATAGTTGCCATCTCTGGAATAGTAACTGAACCAAGCAGTAAAATAATGAAAGCCTCTGGCTTTCTTTCTGGATACTCATTAAATGCATAGTGTTATTTCTTCGGAGGTTTGTTTTGTACTGTTCAGAAACTGCCTTTGGATTTTAAAAGCGGAGCATATTTACAAGACAACGTAGACTTTGACTTTCTTTGTTGCTTGTTGTTTAAGTTTAACGACTGGTGTGCAATTAGATTCTAGTAACACTTTGGTGTAGATGTATGTATGATTCCTTGGTTAGCTTCAGATCACTTAGTAGATTGTAGCAATGAGTATTGTACCTGAAACAAGTCCCTCAACACACTCTACCATTTTCAACCAAGCTTCTGAGACATTTAGAGCCTTTCGATGCTTTGCAGTCACCTGCAAACTCAAAGGCTTTAACAAGGATGCCCGTTTGTGTGTCAGTGACATATTTACATGTGTGGCTGCATGGATTTGCTTTCTGAAGCAATCGTGTTAAACAGAACTGTCTTGTATTTAAGTTAAAATGTTAAAAGTCCTGAAATTCCAGGATTTTACTACCTGATGTTGCAGTGTTCGGGTTGTTACAAGGTGTCATTTAAAGGGTATGGACTAAGTATGTTATATTATTAGCTCTAATGGATTGTAATTGCTTGCAATTTTCTTGTGTAGTTTTGGACAAAAACGAGATTGAGCACCAAGTGGTAAATAAATGTACAGAAAATACTAAATTAACCTGCTTCTTCTATCATTCCTTTACAAAAGTGTATATCAATGCATTAGGAGTATGATGAAAAATAAATTGAGTTAATTTCAAAAAGGTAAAATTCAGATATTGTATAGAATTATTAGAGAGTTGTATATATAAGCATATATTTCTGTCAGGAATGCTGATTATGGCTATACACAATGTTCAGACTCTCATATTTGGAACATTATATGAAACCAAGAATTTTTTTTAACTTTTAACACAAAAATAGTTATAGTAATTTTATGACATAAGCAATCACTGGGATGACGACTAACTTGACAAGAGGTTGAGACAACCTCTTGTCTCAACCTTAAAGCAAATTAATAGAGTACAGGGGACAGAGTAAATGCGGCTTAAAAAGGATGAACAAACAACAGGGATAGGTGCAACCTTGAAACAAATGTGACAAAGGTAATTCAAGAGTTAGCGTGATTCCCAAGGCATAAACATTGACTAAAATGTCACCACACAGACGTATGTAGGTCATGGGGTGTAGCTGTCACATTCCTTACCTTAAGCCACTCCTGAACTAATGAAGATGAGAGAAAATTAGATCCAGCCAGCACCGACTCTAGCTGCAAACCTCCGCAGGCTGCAATTATCCCCTTTTTTAAAAGCATGTTTTCCCTCCACTTAACTTTTTTGATTTGCCTTCAAGATTTGCCTCGTGGAGGATGTCAACGGTCCACTGTAAAGTCAGCAGTATTCCACACGACTGAATTCGAACATTTATTTAAGAATTTTTACAATGATTTAATATAATCTAAAAATATTTTTCTGAGTTTTGTGTTTTCATTAGTTGTAAGCTCTAATCGTTAAAATTAACTGGGATAAATGGTTAAAACATTTTAAGTCATGAATGCAGTTTAGTTTCAGTTTGTAAATTAAATTAATAATAGGTGAGTACACAAATAACACTTTTGTAGCTGTAACATTTTATTGAAGTTTTAACATGTAACAGTTATCATTTCAGAGGACATATTGCTGTAAGAATGAGCCTAAATACTGAGCAATAATATCAAGAATATCTCTCTTTCGGTGAAAGTAATGGATTTTACAGATTGCCATTAATAGTTACATTTTTTAAGGGTTGCTGGAAGGATTCCTGACGCCAGTTTACAAATGCATGTTCCTAAATTCCATATAAAAATGTGATTCGCTGTGGGTTTTGCTTTAGGGAATATGTAAAATCCTAAACCTGTCCATTTAATCTTGCGGATGTTTTAAAGTCCACTGAAAGTCGTTTCACTGTACATGTAAAGCTACAACGTGAGCAAGTTACACAGTATAAAACCTTTACAAAAGCAACTGTAAAATAGTCAACTATATTTTCCCCCCAATTCCACCAACAACGTAAAAATAACGGACAGTGAAATATTAAGTTTTTCTAAGCAAAATTGGATTCATCTACCCGACAACAGAACCCAGATAAAACGTAAAAATGTGTATTGCCACGCGCAATGAATAAAACACACACACAAAAAAAGAGACAATTTTAAAATAAATGGCTTTACCAACTCTGGAATAAACGCAATGTTTCGAAAGTATGGCTGACTTGCATGCACACCCTGAAAGTAAACAGCCAGAGATGAATATAAATTTTAAACCCTGCCAAATCCACCACACCTCTAAGCTGCTGCTTAATCACTTTTAACATCCACACTGAAAGATCGCACGGGGAAAGACGAGGTGAGCACAGCACACTGCCAGCAAGCAGCGTGTCTCATTGGCCGGCTTTCACATCCTAAAACCAGCTTGTCCACGTGGTCGAATGCTGCTACTCCGGTTTGTCAGCTGAACAAGGCAGGAAGTCCTTCTGCAGGTAATCCGGTCCGACCGGGTCTTCCTGCACACCGTGCAAGTCACACTTCAAGTAAGATTCATCGGACAAAAAAAAAAATTAAAAAAAAAAAAATTCATCGGAGTATCTTTTCTTCGTAAAGAACATTTACAAAAACAAAACAAAAAAAAAAATCTAAAAATGCTCGTTAAAAATAAATTCTCACTATGGTTAACTCCATCTCAAGTTAGCAGATTCAGTAATGTGTGCTGTCTGAGTGCCACGGAGCACTATCTGAAGGAATGTGCAGGAATGGAGGTCTGGGCTTCTATAGGGAGTGGATGGTTCAGGTGCCAGGCTGTGCCGTCTTCTACGAAGAAGTCTTGTTTTTCCTGACGTTGTTAATTTCCTAAAAAGAGAGAAACACCAGCCTGTTACAAGATGAAACAACCACGACTGCCCTGCAGGATCCCTGCAATATTTCTGTTAAAATGCCATCTTCAAATATGCAAATTTGTTGCGTCTGGTTTTTAATGGACATTAGCACCACAATGCATTAACCTGGTTTCAGTATTTAGACAAGTTTAGATAAACTATAATCTTTATACAATCTGAACTGGGTTATTCTGAATTAAATATTGGTCCTCACAACTGTGCTGGTCTATAACAAAATAGCCCAGTACAAGACATTTACATTTGTGCTAGTAACATATCTAAAAAGGTGGAGAAATTCAAGGAATATTTTGATTTTGTTAGTTAGTTTAATCTTTAACACATTCATTTTGAATAGAATCTTTCATTTCTAGTGAATCTGCTCATTTTCCAGATACAGAATCCTTATTAGGCAACAGGCCAACTTTCTCCTCTGCTCCAGTGATAATTATCTGTGCTGCAGTTATCAGCGAGCCTCTACTCGTTCCAACATGCCCTTTATGGAGGTGAGTGGAAACCCAATTACACCGCTACCACTCATTAGAGGTGTTTCTCACATTTGTGAACACATGTGGTCTGACTTTAACATAAAAAACTAAAAAAAAATCTTGGGTTCCAATTGGCAGCGCCTGCCTGACCTCTTGTGTCTCCACATCTTCTGGCAGCTACATCAGGAATCAGCAGCACACTTTAGCTCCTTCCCTGTTTGAAAAAGGAACTCACCTCAAGAAGAGTGTCTTTCAGCCTCCCGTACGCGTCCTCTAGCTTGTCATTGACAATTACCACGTCAAACATACCAGGTTCTTTACCTAAACGGGAGGAGACATAACAGCACATTTGTTAAACCTGCTTCTGGAGTTCAAGTTTCCTGCTTTTGGGATAAATTAACACTCCTTACTAAACTCCATGTCCACGCTGGCAGCATGTAAACGCTTCTGAAGGTTCTCTTCCGACTCGGTGTTTCTGTCCCTTAGACGCTTCTCCTGTAGAATCCAAGGACGCCGGTTATTATCTGGGGAAAACTCGGAGCCAAAATACTTGCATGGATTTCCGTTGTGCTCACCAGGATTTCCATGGACGGCGGCTGTATGGAGATGTAAAGGGGGTTGAGATCCGTCTTCTTGATGTTCTTCACGCCCTGCATGTCGATGTCCAGTATACAGATGAGGTTCTTGGCCTGGACGGCTTGGACGGCGGCTTTGCTCGTGCCGTACAGGTTCCCGGAGAACTCGGCGTTCTCGATGAACTCGCCGTTGTCGATGGCCGCCTGCATCGCCTCCCGCGTCACGTAATGGTAATCTAGAAACCGGACAAGCTTAGAGAAAACCAGAACGCATGTGGAACGCTGCTTTGACAACAAAGGCCGAGACGCATGCCGTACCTCTGCCGTTCTCTTCTCCAGGACGAGGCTTTCTTGTTGTATCTTTGAGATGAAACGACACCAGCGTTAGATTCTCCAGAGCGGCACGACTTTTTGCAGTGCTTACAGATTACTCTTTGTGCATGATGTATCTATTGAGCTTTCTGCTGCCTTTAATACAAATCATGACTATCATAGAGCAGATCTGAAGACACACATCTATGTTTGTTTCAACTAACAGGAGAAAACAGAATATGTAAAACAGTCCACACTACTAGCATGTAACTGGAGGAACAACATAATGGGGGGAAAACTAATACATTAGAAAAGAAAGATACATCTTTGAAGCCCTATTTCATCACCAGGATAAATCGGAAATGGCTGCCAGACTGCAAAATGTTCAACCTTGAGCGCAAAACATTTGTTGGATATTTTGCTGAAGCTGTCAGATGTAAGTTTTCACCACCTCTTGCTAAAAAAGCTCCCATGACATTACCATACATTCCTCCTGACAGCTAGGGTCAGAATACGGAAAGGCTTTTTTCCTGCGCAAGCACTAATTAATATAAATATTGGGTGGGACCAAACCCACCCAATATTTATATTAATTAAATAGGGTTTCAATTTTTATAAAAAATAATTTGGACTACAATCTTTACCTGTACTGAGCAGTAGGGGCTGGACAATTAATCACATTTACAATATAAACGCAATATAAAATAAATAAATAAATAAATAAAATCTAAATCGCAGAGGTCTGCAATTTATGGCTATCTAACAACTAATGGATAAAACACATCCTTTAGGTGTGGGTAATGTGTTTAAAGTGGGTTTGCCTCCACATGAAAAAGAAGAGAGCTGCAGCAGTGAGATCATTTTAAACAATTTTTTTTACTTGTTTTAGTGTTTATTTATTCAGACCTTTTTCCAGAAATTTCATTATAGCATTAAGTACTCGTCAAACTGTACTTAGGCTTGTTTGTTTGTTTCACTTTATGTTCAACAAGGATTGATGTCCAACTCAACAAGCTATTCTTTTGATATTCTGATTAATAAAAACTGTTAATTTTTTTTTATTAAATAGTTCCTGTTTACAAACATATTTACAGGTAATTTTTGTTGCTTGTGGCTAATGCAGAGAAAAGTCTAAATTACATTGCAATTATGGTTGAAATATATCACAGTTTTGATCTGTGGCAAAATGGTACAGCTCCACAGAGCAGCCCGACAAAAGTATCTGACGTTCAAAAAAATGAATTATCATTAAAGAAAAACAAATCCTAAATATTATAAATATATGTGGTGGTAATATTAATATGTCTAAACAAAAATAACATCATTTAGTGCACTTTTAAATGAACACAGATTAAAATGCTGAACACCAAATGTAACCACTGCCTAAAGCAAACGTGTTCTTACTGAATCCTGGCACACTTACGGGAGACACTGAAGCCGAACACATTTTCATGCTCCTTCATGAGTTTCTTCAGCAGGGTGCTTTTTCCTGCTCCCGACGGGCCACTAAACACCACAGGCCTGGGTCCAGCCATAGCTGAAACAGAGGAGGAGGAAAAAGGCTGGAGTTCATTAAAGGACTCTTTAGGCGGGGCGGGAATCGTGACTCATCATCACAGCAAACAATGTCTTTCTTTAATGACAGCAGCCTGGGTAGGCAAATGTTTTGGAGACGGGTCGCGGCCGAAGAGAAAGACAACCAAATGATGAGGCGTGCGGTTTTACTCTCACAGCAACACAGACCGTCGCTTCATTGGAGGGCCACGGCGTCACCGGGGACCTCAACGCTTGGAAACTTTTACTCCTGAGAGTAGAATCAGAAACGAGCTGAGCTACGAGAAGCCAGAGCAGAAAGTCTGCTTTTGATTTAAAGCCCGCATTCAAATTACAGCTATGCAAAACCACTCAAAGCTAAATTAACAACAAGCAACTTCACCAGAAGAAAAAAAAGCTCCCAAGCTAAGAATCAGCTCTGATTCACATAGTCCCACCGTGATGCTGCATCTATCCCCCCCCCGATGGCTTTCATCAGGCTCTTCAAGCAAAGTCCAGTCTGTGGCGTTTCTCCTTACCTTTCAGTAAAACAGAGAGCTCACACAGGTCGGGAGCTGAAGTGAACGGCCAGGGTTCGATTGAGACAAAAGAACTGAGCATGAAAGCTAAAACCGAGAGGAGGCGATATAGCAAGGGGGGGCAGGGCTAGCACTTCAACCCAGCCTCTGTTTTATTTCCTCTAGCAACAGGTAGTTCAGCTAAAAAGTGAAACTGAAAACACGTACATCACCTGGTCAACCATAACAGGAAGACGGAGATATACAAAGCTGACATGCAACGTTCTGTAGCGCGTCTTTAAAAAGTGATAAAAAAAAAAAAAACATCAGAATCAAAGCATTTAACGTGGACTAAGAAGAAGAAAAGGACTGAACTGTGGCTTAGTGGTCCCAAAACCTCTTTTTCCGGATGACAAGTAAATTTATGATTTAATTTGGGGATCAGGGTTTCTCAGACTGGAAGAGGAGCCGGGAGACACAGACTCAGTGTTAACTTGGGGAACCTTGTCGTCTGCTGGTGTTGGTGCAACGTTTTATCATCAGGTCCAAAGTCAGTAGAGCGTCTTCCAGTAAATATCACAGCATTTTTCATGCACCCCCCCCCCTGATGCTGGGCTTAATGGAGACACTGATTTCATCTCATTCTATGAGGGCAATCTGTCCATAAAACACAAAGACGTGGGCCAAATTTCAAAATAAAAGGGCGACAGATGTGAAAAATGTTTGAGTTTATTATTAGACGAAACTAATCATTAGCCCCTTGGTTTGAATAAATGGCCGACATTTTTTTTCTGTTGTCTCGTAAACAGCATAAATTTTACAAGATGCAGCATTCCCTTTATTAAAGTTAGCAGAAATTATTTTCTTAGCGCTTCGTGATCACGGTGAGACAAGTGATACTGTTATAAGAAAGGCCGTGGTTTATTTTTGTCTAGCTTCGTCTTTAGTGTACATTTACAAACATTACTCCCTGATGTCCAGTCTGAATAACATTTATTTTCCATCTAATACCAGCTAATAAGACCAACAGTAAATAAATATGCCATCTAAAACAAAAGCTTTATGGTTCATTAAAGGAAGAAAACATTTCGTGTCATAATTCTTATTTAAGACTTGCAGACATTATTAATCCAAAGACTATCCACGTTTCCTCCTTAACAGGGAGACACGTGAATGGAAATTAAAGTCACAAGCGACTCCAACCAGCATGGCCTGACGTTTATTGGAAACAGCAACATAACTGATTTTTAACCCGTGCTCTAACCCTCATGTGACTGGCATTTGCCTGGAGTAAGGTTAAATAACAGCGCCAGGGGTCAAGTCAAAGCTAAAAACTAAAAAGGTTTTGCTGGACATTTTCTTTATTCAATAGTTTCATCTTTTCAAGGAAAGAAAAACACAGATTAAGGCTTTAGACTGGTTGGGACATGATATTTCCAGAATTATGTCTGTTTTTTTTTTAAATGTCCTTCTCCCTCACAAGCTAACCGACACGCTTTGAATACGCCAAAGCAACACCAGAACTTTGTAGGAATTATTTCGATGCAGACAAAGAAAGCCCGGCAAAGCGTGATCACAAACGGCACCGCAGCACCTTGGAAAGTTTGAAATACTGCAGAACAAAGATGATATTGCTGCCAAACTGTTATCACCTCATGTAGAGTCATGAATGTCTACAATCTGGGTAGAATAACAATCCAGATTCACTACTGCACTAAAAAAAAATGCACTTTGACTCAGGGTTGCAGGCCATAAAAGTGTTACGATACTCTCAAAAACTGACTTACAGAAACTAAAAGCGTGGTAATTACATGGGACATTAAAACGAATGATAACGAGGCATAGGACAGACTCCAGTGTCAAGGTCTAACCGCCGTTTTAAGTAATTACGCTGTTAAAGGTACAACTATTCTCTTTCACCACATTGTTATGGGTCAAAGTACCTGTAATGAGGCGGCAGAGACAGTGCAGGAGTGGTTGGAATTTTCTCTGCTGATTTACACTGACTGTAATACAGCATGGGAGCTACCCCACAGTTTGCTGTGCACTGCTGGTCAGCTTGCTCAAAGAAGGCTATGACAGGGTTCCCTTAAATACAGGATAGACAAGCTTGGGTTGATTGGAAATATTTTTTAGCACAGTATAAAAAGGAGCTTCCACTCATCAATCCATCAACTCATCAATAACAAATGCTATTTTAGCTGATAAATTAACTAATACAATTATTAGGATTAGGATATTGGGTAAAGAGCAGAACAGCAAATATATATATATATATATATATATATATATATATATATATATATATATATATATATATATATATATATATATATATATATATATACATAAAAATCAAGCATAAAATCTCATGCCAACTACTACTAAATTTAACATCTGTCTGCTGAAGTCCATGTATTAAAATAGATAAATAAAACAAAAACGTTCTTATTACTGTAATATTATTTCGGATTGCTTTGCCAGCAGTAGGAATAAGTGTTGATTTTCTGTTTTTTTAAAAAAAGCAATTAATATTGTCTTATAGTTTCTGGCTTTAAATGGGGGCCTTTTTGTTTTCCGAAGGACGGATTCGTGTGCAACGCGTTCTGGGCTGAAACCAGGCTGAGACAACTAGGAAAAAAATGCCCACAGTGCACAGAAACATATTTTGGACACTGGAAAGGTAATGCCTTTAATGACGGTTTCAAAGACGATTAACGGTAAAGCTTAAAAGGTATATTCTCTACACTATCAAATTAAATTTTCACTGGTAAAACACTTTTTTATATTCAAGCGAAATATTTCTGATTGATTAATCTTGTTAGAAACTCAAGCATAACCTACAATAAAAAAAATAATATATGATAATACTAATAATAATACCTACATCAGGTTAACAGTCTTACGCGTGCTTTAAGAACAAATTGAGAGAAATAAAAATGTAGAACAAATCTTAAGCTGCAGATCCATCATGCTGCTCTAAAGTGAATTAGTGAGTAAGGAAAACTTGTTTTTTTCCTGTTTGTGCATGTATTGATTATAAGGATTCCTTGATCAACTGTTCCGCCTGCTTAGGGTCCATGTCATAGACAATCAAAACAGAATTTAAAGCAAAAATGTACCCCCCCTCCCAACAAAACCCAACCACCGTTGTCTCGCACTGCGAAGAAAACTCCCTACATTCCAACTCCATCTTTTCCTGGTACACATTGTCAACAAGCCGACTCCGGGAATGAATGGCGCTCCCAGGCATCCGGGATGAAATGAGGCGGCACAAAACCCAAACATCGCCCGTCCTACCTGAAAATAGCCTGGCAAAATGTCTCAGGTACATCGGGGGTCAGATTATTCCAAGCCTCCGAGAGCGTCTGCGGAGGATTTTCTTCCTCCACTGGCCTGAGCTTTCGTTGGCAGAGCCATTAGAGAGAACTGGGCTGCCTGCGTCATCACTGCGGACCAAAACATCAGCGTTCAGCGTCAAAAGCACGCGCGGCAAAACGCGGAAACGGGAGGGTTGTTGTTGTTGTTTTTTTCTTTAGCCACGACACAAATCTGGAAAAAAGTCAGGAGGACACTTACACTTTATAGTTGTGTGTACGTATATAACCGAGCTACATCAAGTGCTCCGTACTGGCTGTATAAACACGTGTCGGACGCGCTGCTACCATAGCTACGTGAAGTAGGCTAGTTGTAAGCTAGCGCTGCTACTTACTGGTTATTTTTGCAACATTTAAAGCAGCCGCCCGAATTAGTGCAAGTTTCGCGAATTAAACATGTCGCTCCCACCGACACCGGGAAGTTAACTCACCGCACAACTTCCCCGGATGAATGAGTCCAGACGAGCAGGCCTGACCAATCACACGGTTCGGTGTTGCTAGCTAACTAGCTAGCTAGCCGTTGGCCGCGTGCGCTAGCGGCGTGTTACCTGTTTTCTCTCAACTCTTCCCGGCTTCTTCCGAGCAGAAAAAACAAACAAACAAAATGTTTGGTTCCTCACGATCCGGAGGTCTGCGCGGAGGTCAGGACCAGTTCAACTGGGACGACGTGAAAG
Organism: Fundulus heteroclitus; assembly: GCF_011125445.2. NCBI lineage: Eukaryota > Metazoa > Chordata > Actinopteri > Cyprinodontiformes > Fundulidae > Fundulus > Fundulus heteroclitus. The sequence continues at coordinate 20,623,081 of NC_046366.1, forward strand.
TCGATAAGCACCGAGAGAATTATCTGGGTAAGTTCGCCGTTATCAGCGCTAACAAGACGGCTAGCGGGCAAGCGACGAGCGGAGATAGCGGGGAAACCCCACAGGCTACAAACACACGTCTGATCCCAGCATACAGCGGCCCCATACCTTTCAACGCAGAGTCCCTCATTACACGAAGACTGTGCGGCTTTATTCGCCCCGACGCAGCTGGTTCCCTTTTTCACTTTGGCTGCTGTGTGGAAAGAAAAGAGCTTCTCTGCTGTCTGTGCCTGGCCGCTGCTGCCTAGCTAGTCAGCATGCCAGACCAGAGGAGCTACGTAGCAGCACAGATGTGACATAAAAGGCAACTTGTTTGCCAGGCTACATGTCAGGGCTGGGGTATCGCACCGGCAAACGGGGGATAAAGATCACAAGTTACGAGACTGGGCTGCTTGAACATCTAAAAAAAAAAGAAAAGAAAAAAGCTGTTTGGTTGTGATGCTAATTTTCAGATTCACCTCAGGAAATTTAAACGAAAGATGATTTATTTTTAGTAGTTCAGTTCAAAGTGTCAAACTTGTATAGGTCGACTGCACGAGGAGGGATTAAAGAGTTTATTTCTGTTCGTTTTGATGATTACTAGTTGCAGATAGCTACTTGGGATAATAAAAAAAAAAAGAAAAATTATTTTTAATGCAGAAATGTGAGGGAAGGCTGCTGACCTCACGGTTGTTAAGCTGTCATCAACAATCACCACACAGGAGGGTAAACCAGCAAACGATGGCTGGTTGTTCAGAGTTGTGTTTTTGTGGAGAATTAAGTGGAAGGAATGGAAAGGAAAAATAGTGCACAGTTTACACGAGTAACCGTAATCTTGGGGGAAGTTCACGTGGCGTGGACTGTCTGGGACTACAGCAAAGTGCTTCAGTAGCCACAAATACACCGATCATTCAGGAAACAACCACCAGTAGAGAACAATCTCAGAAGCATTTCAGATGGGCGATCATAGTGAAGTTTATAGTCCAAACAGATGTGTGATGTGTTCATGCCCAGGTCACCTGGACCTCTTTGTCATTATGGTCCTTTTTGCCCAAACTCTTGGCCAAAATAGCACATCTCTATTTCCGTTTTTATAATCTGCAATTGTTTTGTATCAGTAAAAAAAATTTTTATTTCTTTTTAAGCATTTACGTTTGTCCTAAACACCAACTGCAGCAAGCGACCGGCTTTATCTACAAAGCTGAAAGTGCAAAGTTTAATCTGCAGAGAGTGTAGCTCTGTTTTCTTCTCAAACGTTAGCATCCTCGTTCTTTAAGAAGAATTTGAAGGCAAAACCACTACCGATCAGAGTTTAAGTGGTGCTTGCAGAGAGTTTGGATCATAATCTCAGTAATGACGCTTCATCAAAAAGCTCCAATTCTAACTAACGGTCAGCCTAGAAATGTTCTGGTGAAGAGTCATCCAGGAAAAGTCTAGAAAATGTCTGGCTTTTCAGTTCATCCGAAGTGCCTTTTAATTCAAAGCTGGTGAGAGAGAGGCTCCAAGCTTTTAAGCTGTTTGGGCTGTGCTGTTGTGCCTTATCTAAATCAACATGCAGACACACTAAACAATATGGCCTCCCTGATGCCATTGATAGCCTGGCTCACAGAGATCTCTGGTCAAATGCAAGAAGGTGTGAATGGTTTAGAAATGGTTGGTTCGTCCTAGAAAGCATTTACCAGTGGTTGCATCTCAACAGTCAATAGTGCATCTGAACTAAACTAGACTAAGGACTTTATTTTTTTTTATTTTTTTTTTATTTTTTATTTTTTTCCCCAGTGTCCTGTCTAGCAATGTGGCAATAAAAATTGATATCTTAATGCCAAATAGAGCTCGACAGATTTTACTTTCACAAGTGGAGCAAACAGCTTTCGCCATAATGCTCCGCTTGATTTGTGCGTGTAAATAGCTTTATTGTGATTCCTGCAGGGAGAATTTCAAATTATATGGACACTACAATGGGAAAGTAGGAGAGTAAAAGAAAAACAAGAAGAGAAAAAAAAAGAGAAAGAAGAGGTGAAAGAAAGAAGAGATAAAAGGAAGAGAATGATAAAACTTCCTCTGTCTGCTCCATCACCTGGAAAGAGACACAAAAAGAACAGCACAACCAACAGACATAAAGCAACAGATACAATCGTGTAACATCTTGATACCATTGCTAAATCATATGTATTATTATTTAAGCTGACATGTGTAATGTGATACCTAAAAAAAAAAAAGTAAAAGAAAGTAAATAAATTATAGCCTTTCTATATATAAGTGAACATTTAATACCTGGGACCCAGCACCTGTGGGAGATTGTGAGAGTGCACTAGTTTAGGTGAAAATTATCCAGAAGGAAATGGCTTGATAGTGATTGTGGAGAACCGAAGACCCACCTTCCCCGAGCACAGAGGCAGGGGTCAGGGAACCCATAACCCCGGACTCCCAAAGGGGCCCCCAAAGCAGTGCGCCCGAGAGGGGCCTTCACAGGAAATCTGCAACCCCCCCCTGAGGAAAGAGGAGAGACAACCCCGAGGAAATCCCCCAGCCACCGCAATGCCGACGCCCTCAAGAGCCGCGGAGACGAGCCCGTGGGCTCCGCCGGCAGCCGGCCGCGCTGAAGTGGTCCTGGCCATGGGCCCTGGGGGCCAGAGGGGGCCAGAGGACTTTATATTTTTAAATATGCAGATCATATATTTTTTAATTGGTGATTTTCACCAGTAATTACTTCTGAATACTATCAATCCTTGAATCCTGGCTTAATTGTCTTTTGTTGTGGATAAAGGTTGAAGGACCAAATGTTCTGACCGGAAACTTTTTTTTTTTTTTTTTTAGGTTAAATGTGAATTTGATGCAACACCTCTGTGTTAGTCTGTGCTAAATACAGCCAGTGAAATCCTGATCTAGAATGAGACCTGGAGAAAAAATATGACAGAAATCTTTTGTGGTTTTCAAAACCTAACTTTTTTAAACCTAGTGAAGTACATCTTCTAATTGGCCTATGGCCATATTGCCAATTTCTGCTTCGGATTATTTAAAGGTATAATTTTGAGAAATCAGTTTTAAAATAAGGACTTGTTCAATTCTATACAGTCTAATTACACCTTAGAACCTAAGCTTTATGACTGCTACTTTTTATTTGTATTTATTTAGCCGGAGTAGCCAAAAAGAAATTTCACCAAGGCAACACGCGGTGACAATAAAGAATCTTTGATTCTTAGAAAAGTTTATAAAATTATATTTTTGCCAACTATTAACCAAATAGTCTCTATTTTGAACAGAATAATTTTATTAAAGCTTAATTGTCCTGCTGGTGTGTTTTGTAGGAGACTCAAAATTTAAATGGTGATACAAACTTACGTGTGTGAACTGTAAGGGCATGTGTCATTTAACATTGTTCTATTTGCTATCCAGCTACTCATAGTTGTGCAAAACTAAGATATGCAGTGTATTAAAAATCAAAATGCCAGCATTTTGGGGAAAAAAATGGCTTTGGAATCAGTTTAGGGCCTCAACGTTTAAGCTCGCCCCAACCATTTTGCTCTGTTTTGTTTTTAGGAAACTCCTTGATGGCACCGGTTGGACGTTGGCAGAAAGGCAAAGATCTGACGTGGTATGCGAAAGACAAGAAAACCGGCAAAGCTTTGTCCAAAGAGGAGGAACTGGCGGCTGTGAAGGCAGCAGAAGAGGAGGCGCTGATGGCCGCCCTGTACGTATGGCTACAGATATACTACATTTATTTAATGCAGCACGTTTTGGGAATCAAAATGTTTAATTTACTATTTTCATTCTCAATTTAGAGGACACAAGATTATAAAGAGACAACCTACTGGGCTTACCAAAGAGGTACGTGTTTTAGCTAATGAACAAAAAAACTAATCTGGGAATCTTTCACTAGCAGCAAGAGCAAATGGTTTAAATTTCTTTTAATTTTGACAGGATCTCGTAGAGGTCTGTAGAAGGGAAGAGGCTGATGGTGAAGAGAGGAGCGTTGATCGTATATCTGGCCTGGGAAGCAACAGGTGACTACCCGCATCATCTAAAATTATTCTGTAGAGGTTATTTTCTGCCTCCTTAAAAGCAATAAAGATGAGTGTTTAGGACTGAAGATCTCACAATCTTATGTGGAAGAGTTCAAACACTCTTCCACATAAGTAAAAACAAATCCTGCCAGGTAGTTTGTTAACTTTGGTTCTAACTTTGAGATTTATTGGTCATAAACTAAGGTGGCATCTTAGCACTGTAAGGATTCCATTATAAGGTGGGATATTAGTCATTGTATGGTAATCGTGTTGCAGGTTATAATGTTGCAATCTGTTTAACTTGAAAATTAAGGCTTTTGACTACTGAGAGAAGCACATCAGCGGTCAGGATTCCTGGGTCTCACATATTCAACATCTACATGATCCCCCAATCTCATATTATGGAGTTCTACAACATCACTTAGAATATCAGTGCTGATGACATCCAACTTTACATGTGTTGGTCACCATAGTCTCTAGAACAACGAGTTCATAATATTAATGAGTAGATGGGTGAGATATTTCTCAGATTTATTGTAGAAAAGACAGAATATTAGAGATTAGTACTCAACTAGCCCCTCTTAGGCTAAAACGACAGTGCTTGCAGGAAACCTAAGTGATGTTATGGACTCAGACCTAAATTTTGACAGTCACACAGTTACTAAATCAGCTTACTACCATTTTGAAAATGATAAAATGTTTTCTGCTTTGACTTTCTTTAGGTTAGATTTCTATAATCGGGTCTTTTCCTTAAAAAAAAAAAAAAAAAAAAAAACAGGCAACTGCAGCTCACCTAAACGCTACAGTCGGCAGCTTAAAGGTGCATAGCCACCATATTTGACTTTTTTTTTTTTTTATTTAAACGTCAGTAGCTCACTCTGGTTGTATAGAAAGTTTTTTTATGCAAGATGACCACGTCCTACTGGCGTATTGGTTGTTATTTTGGTGTTTTAGGCTTTATTTTTGCTCAATTAGTTTGTAAATAAAGCCTTTAATGTTATTATAATAATGGAAGTACAACACTCCGGGGATAAAACAAGGAAGCGGCTAACGGCTATAAGCATCTCCCAATGATGAAACAATGAAGAATGGTCCAAGATCCATTGAAAAAGAAATGTAAAATAATATATGATTCCAAGAGGGAAAAGAGTGGAATGTCGCTGGGAATACAGTAGGAACGTTGGTGTCCGCTGAAGCGGATGTTAAACCTGCCGAGGCTCAGATGTGACCGCAGAGTTGACTGACGTGAATAAATGTTCTGATATGAGGTTCTTAAAGTGGCTGTATCGTTATCGTTGGTCTTCGATCACGCCGAGCTGCCGCTTTACTGTGAGGCACTGCAGAGGGTCAGGCTCGGTCCGGCATTATTTACAAGTGATTTATAAATTAAGCAAACCAGAATTATGATAGTTCTGTGATACTGCCAGTAGATGGCGCCACATCTGTTTATATCTGCCCATCATGCCCGTTGTGGGGTTATTTAAGCCTCAAAAAGGACCATCAAAACACTATCAGGGTAGATGCTTGCTGTATATAACCTTATATTATCATGATCAAACAGTCTTTTTATTAAGCATCTAACGTGGCTATATTCCCTTCAATCATAATCTCAGCGTTCTTCCGCAGTCCTTATGTGTGTGAAGCAATTTAAAAATGTCTTGAGTGGCCTATAGGGTACTAAATTGTTTTGGGCCTTAATGCATTTCAGAACTGCTTGTCTGAACCATCTAGACCTTTCAGGCTTTCTCATTAAGGTCAATATTTTATCAATTCACTTTCATCATACCCTTTTCATTTACTTTAGATTTTCCTTTGCACTGCTTTTCTCTTTCTTTAATATGTAAATTATTACCATATCCTTTACATATTTTCTGTTTTTGATTACCTTTTTGTTTAGCTCTGGTCTTTATTTTGCAGTAAAGCACTCTGAATTACCCTGTGTTTTAAAACAAACCTGATGTAATGTGCTCGATTCTCTCGGCTGTTTGTGTCTTGAAGTGTAGGGTCACGGAAAATGTTGCTGTCCCAAGAAGAGAAAGAAGCGGCTAAAATGGGTCTACCAATTTTTACAGTGAGTTCAATTTCCCTTTCTAGTTATTAAATGCAGCTGATGATGAAGTTTTTGCTACAGTGGTAGCAGCTTTATCGGTTACTTCAAATAGCTTATTCCCTGCTATAATCCACACTGTAATGTGAATAATGTAACCATGCTTGTTGTGCAGCACCACAAGACTGACAGTCGCCAAGAAACATCTGCAACGGTAACATCTGAGAGCGTCGGAAAACAAGAAGAGACAGAACGAAGGTAGACCTTCGTCGATTTGCTAACCTTTTTATATCGACACAGCAATCAACGAGAACAAAATGTGAGCCAACTGTTAATACGTCTTGTTTGGTGTGATTATAAATGTAAATCTGTGTTTCATTTCAGCAAGCATGACAGCAAAAAGAAAAAGAAGGAAAAAAAGAACAAAAAGGAGAAGAAGAAGAAGGAAAAAAAGAAGAAAAGGAAAAGACGAGATTCGTCCTCATCTTCCTCATCCTCAGATGATGATAGAAAAAGGTTTGTCCCAGATTTCCTTTAAAGCTTTGGATCGCAAAGTGCCATGTTCGCTTTTAGACGGATTGGCTTAGTGATGTCACAGACTTCACCTAAATTTCATTGTGCAGTGTCGTAATCACAAAGACCTGTTTGCATAAATAATTTTGTAGAGTATTACATCTGAGCATCCCTGGATTCCTTTATTTGGACGTACTTGGACTTTTTGTGACATTGTGGACACAGTATTTAACAATAATGTCACGATTGCATATTTCCTTAATACATAATAAACGCTGAAATGTAAACCTATGTCACATTGGCCCTTAGATTCAAATATGTGGGAGGGTTTAAAAACTAAGGCTTTGATTATGTATTGATTATGATTGTGGGCCTTTGCTATTTGGGATGACGACCCTAAAGTAAAATGTCTTAAAATTGGTGTATTTTCCATTGATTTGAGCAGGTAAATACAAATTTTGCACTTAAAATAGGCACAACTCATCTCCATAATCTTATTTCAAGTGAATATATCTAATTGTCTTATTTTAGGGGTAAAATACTTATTCCATTGGCAGATCGCCTTATTTTCTTTCAAATGTAACACAAATACACTCACTTCAAGAAAATTGTACTTACTTTTAGTTCCCTTTTGCAGTTAAAACAGGATACAACTTTCTCAAATCCCTACTGACAATAACAGGTTAGCTCTCCTAATGTTTTATGTTTTTCCTAATAGATTAAGCACGTTTTAACTATATATGTTTTACAGACAAACTGATACATTTTTATTATTGACACAAATTTAAAACAATGGCAAAAATTAGAATAAACTTGGATGAGCTCCTTCTCTGAACAACAGCATCATCATCATCATCTGAGGCAGTGGGATGGCAGACCACTTGTGGCTTTCAGTTACACAAAGCTGTATTGGCAGATATTTGATTATTTCTGAGGATTCTTATTCTGGGATAGGCAAGAATCTGAATTTTACTTTGTTCAGCAAAAAAAAAAAAGAGGCCCCGACTGAGAGCCTGCTGCTAAAAGGCCGGTCATTATGTTACAAAAAGGAACAAAATGTTTAAGGGTATCCATTCGTCTTCAGCATCAGCTGGTTCTTACACTCATTGGAGAAAAGATAATATAAAAAAAAAAGTTTTATAAGTTCCTTTATTTATGTTAGCCTTACAGCTATTTCACTTTTAGATCATGTTCCTTGCACAGAGCTAATTTGTATGCCTTAATTCCACACCCAGCTGTATTAAAACTGTGTTGACATACTGTATAATTAAATAGGAATTGATGGTTGACAGGAAAGCTCTGCAGAGGGTGATTTAAAAACAGCTGAGAGAATAACTGGCTGTCCTCAGAAGTGGAGACGTGCAGCTCCTGGTGCCACAGAAAAACAATAAATCCTGCTTCTCTTTAGGATCATAATGTTTTCTCCCCTGCCTTTCAGAAGGAGACACAGGTTAAAATCAAGAGCAAACAGACTGAAACACGGTTTTACACATGAGCCATCACGCTGTTACATATGTTTTGCAATGACATTGATGACTTTCTGTTCAACTCTAATGCGTTGTTTGGTAGCGTAGTGCTGTTCTCGCGTTTTCTATATGGTCCACCTCCACTAGAGGGCGCAAGGACACTGTTCTACATTTTGCATCCTGAAGAATTTCTTTTTTCAGGTTTGGTATTTTCTTATATTTAGGGGTTACCTAAATAACATAAGAGATTTGGGAAGTAATTTGCGAGAGTGAGAAGAAAAAAAGTTTTACATGCAGTGTGACAGGTGCATGTTCAATTTCTGGTGTAAGGTTTTAAACCAAACCTTTTTTTTCAAATTTTCTTTTTCTATTCTTTTTTTGTGCATGTCCCTATTAAGCACCAGGCAGTCGCTTGTGCCCCGGCTGCGTGCTACATCTTTTCGGATGCCCTCATTGATCGTTTCCTTTTACTTTTCAGACACAGAATGGACCACCATCGTCATAATCCATCATACCATAGCCAGAGTGGAGCCAGACCCCATGACAGCCATTCAAGGGAGGGAGCAAAGGCCGAGCGGCAGCCTTCCCGCCCCCATCATCGACGGCAAAGGCACGACACAGAGTCTTCTGACGGGGGGTCTCCCGCCCGCAGTAGCTCTGCCTTCCACAAGAAGGCCCCTGCTGGTGCCACACAAAGCCACAGGAGACGCCACGACACAGACTCGGACGACTAGTGTCCCGCGCTCCCCCCAACAAAAATCAGAGAAGCGAAGTGCACACGCAGCGTTCTGGGACCTCCTGCACCACAGACAGACAGACAGACAAACTGCGAAGCATCTTAACCTTAGGGTTTTATTTCACGCTATTAGTTGAGTTTTGTGGAAGGGATGATTGTGTTTATCGTTCTGTTGAATTTTCGGTGAAGAGCCCTTTTTATTTCCTGGGCAATGTGTCAATAAATTTACAACTGGGTACATTTGCTTTGCTTATTCGTGGAAAACCTTTTGGCTTTCAGTGATTTTAGCAGAATCTGTTGACAACGGGGAGAAGTTCAGCTTTTTATGTCTTATGACTTTTTTTTTTTTTAACACAGAGAACCGGACAAGGTTTAACACACACTAAAGAGCAAGATGTTCAATTAATAAGAGTGCCAAATACCAGACTGGTCTTTTTTTTTTTTTTTTTTTATGACAGAGTACCGTTAGGCTGCCACACACAAACCAAGCTGATGAAGCAGCAGGAGCGGAGGCCAGACAAAGCCACCCTATGAGGGACCCGAGGCTCAACCTACTTCGCCTTCCACCACTACCACACTCTCCTGCCATGTTTTATAGGCCTGACTGCATTAACCATGGCAGCCTAATCAAGCTGAAAGAATGCTACCCTAGGCTGCCACCCTGCCACAAAGTGAAGCAGGATATGGTCTCCACGTTACTGCTTTAACCTCAGCAGTGGGTGGGTCATCACTTTAATGGAAGCGTATTCTTGGGTAATTTGGTGACAATTTGGATTTTTTTTTTTTTACCCCCTATTAATTTATTTTCTCCTGAGGTGTTCAAAACTGTTAAGAGAACACTAAGAAATTAAAATTACTTTAGTTCAAGATTTTTTTTAATGAATCTTGCATTGTCTCAATCATATATTCATCATGTACCTTCATTTTTCACATTTCATGTTGCAATCACATTCATGTATTTTAATGGGACTTGATGTGATAGAAGGAGACAAAGTAGTGCATAACTGGGAATCAGAAGGAAAATTATTATATCTGAAAAGTGATGGCAATTGTATTCAGATCTAACTTTTATAGAACCATATCCTGGAGTTACACCTGCAAGTCTTTTGGGACAGGTCCACAAGCTTTGAACATACTCACATTTTAAATAATTTAAGGTTTGTGTTTTGTCTATATGGGCCATTCTAAACCATGAATATTATTTGAGACAAACCACCCTATTGTAGCTCTGGGTGTCAACCAAAGCCATCTCTGTTTATTGCCCTCCTTACTGGCCTCACAGTTTAGTTGGATGCCCCGGTCTCAGTGGGTTTCAAGTTGTCGTTCTCCATCCATTTTCAGATGTGCCTTGGTGTTCATGATGCCTTTGCTCACAAAATGATTCAAACAAACCTCTGAAACGTTCACAGAACAGCTGTATTTATACGGAGATTAAATTACACACAGATGGACTCTATTTACCAACAGCTGTGATCAGTTGGCTTTACTGGATTTTAGGGAAATCAGGGTAATGGATACCACCAGAATAAATAAAAAGGACATTGTTAAATTCTATTTAAAGGAAAAAAAAAAGAAGTTCAAGCTCGTTACTTTTGCAAGGCAGTTTGTTTTATAGTTAAAATGCCCTTAACCCAAGTTTTTTTTAGGCCAAGTAACTTCTACATATTTAAAACCAATAGAGCTTTAAGTTAAACAAAGCAAATTTTATTTTTGCTGTTGAGCCAAAGTGAGATTCTATTTGCCAAATGTTTAGCTCCTTTCAAAAAGGAGGACAGATTTCTATTATAAAACTGCTCTAAGTGATATAAAAATGTTATTGAGAGCTGTACTAAGTTTTGAATGCATAGCAAAGTAAAACCAACATCCAGAATCATTGTTTCCAGTCACTTTAATAGCAGTTCATCCCCCAATCCCATCCACAATTCCTTTTAAGAAAACATCGACAAACTTATTGCAACATTAGAACATTTAGGCAATTGTAAATCAAAAATATATATAATGCACCGACAACATTAAGTAACGCCAACAATTGTTGTTTAGATAAATCTTGGAAAAATATAGGCATTTGTTTGGCTTTTTTTTTTTTTTGTTTACATCAAAGATGGTGGCACTTTGATGCAGCTGATTTTGGTATTGCTTTCAAAAATGCTATTTCCCCACACCAAGCAGAATCAAGCAGGCGACCAGCTGCCTCGAACCGTTAACTATGGCACCAAACCGCTGAACATATTCCACATAGCACACTCACAAATAAACGATTATAGCGTTAGGGGAATAAGTACTCACTTAGCATAGAGTTTCACCTCGGGGTAACGATGTAAACACCCAGTAGACACGCTTGCTCTGAAAGCTACATTTGATCAACCTGAGACTCTAATAGAAAAATCTAAACCGACCCGGTGCCCTCCTGACGTGTACGGATAGTGTGCCATCACTGCAGTATTTTTTTTATTTTTTTTAGTTTCCATCAAAATGTTATACAAAAGGCTGGTGAGCATTCACAGACGAGAGTGATGTCAGTACAAATAGTCAATACCAGTGTTCAACATTTTAAATCAGTTACTGCAGCAGCTTCAAGTAGTGCATCAGTAAATCCCCCCCCCACCCTCTCACCTCCCCCTTACAGTATATAACCAAGACGGTCAGTTGATTGCTGAGTTTCTGGGGCCAAAATGTTCCGGGGTAAATTTCTTCCCTCAATTTCCTCTTCAAAGTAATAGCCACCCGACAGCCAAGAAGAGTCACATGATGCGTTAATCCCTATAATCAAAGTTATTTACATTAACATAAAATAAGAAAGCGCACTAAGAAACGCTTTACAAGATTAGAACAGCCCCACAAGTGGCCTGTGTTGGTATGACGTAAAAGCTGAGCAGGGGACGGTTTCCAGTATGGCAGTTTTACTTAGGTGAGAAAAAAAAATAAAAAAACATGAGGGAATGAGTGGAGCAGAGTATTTTCTTTAAATATGTTAGCCATTAATGGTTCTTGAGCTGATTAGACAGCCAATCAAGTCCTTCATAGAGACCGTCTCCGGTTGTGGCACAGGTTGCCTGGATGTACCAGTTTCTGTTACGCAGGGAGTGAAGGTTCAGCTTGTCTGTCAGCTCTGCAGCATTCATGGCATTTGGAAGGTCCTACAAGCAAACCAGGGGGGGAAGAAAAACATTAAAAAACACAACTATCACCTGGGAAAAAAGAAGACTAACAAAGAAAATGGCATTCCTCTACTTGTTAAGGTTTTTTGTGACTCACTTGTTTGTTGGCGAACAGTAAAAGCACGGCATCGCGCAGCTCGTCTTCTGCCAACATCCTCAAGAGCTCTTCCCTGGCCTCGGCACATCGCTCCCTGTCATTGCTGTCCACGACAAAGATCAGACCTAGCATAGCGCGAGAGAAAAACAAAGACAGATTAGAGCGATGTGTTCTGGTTGCAAAGCAATTTAATCAGACTGCAAACAAACTGATCCAAAATAAGAAATTACCCTGCGTGTTCTGAAAGTAGTGGCGCCAAAGCGGTCGGATTTTGTCTTGACCGCCGACGTCCCATACTGTGAAACTGATGTTCTTATACTCTACTGTCTCTACGTTGAAACCTTAGGAGGAGAGCAAACGATGACATTTTAACCCACAATTTCCAGCAGCGAGATAAACGCACCCAGATTTGCCTTCTTCGCAGCGGCGCGTCAAACACGGCACTTCACCCACCTATCGTCGGGATGGTGGTCACGATCTCTCCAAGTTTCAGCTTGTACAAAATTGTCGTCTTTCCTGCAGCGTCCAAGCCCACCATCAGTATCCTCATCTCCTTCTTCCCAAACATTTTAAAGAGCCCTGCGAACATATTCCCCATGGCTGCAGGTGATGGGAAAAGCACTTCAGGACAAAAACGGTGCAATAAACTCTCCCAGACCTGAGGGGAAAAAAAATCAGCAACAATTGATGAGCAATCAATCAGCAAACTGCTGCTCCATTTAGTCCCTTGAAAAATTAAAAAAATGATATAAATGATGATTCGCAGCTTTCAGGCACCTCAAACCATAAATACAAAACTAATAGTTTGACAGTAGAGACAAATTATCCGATTTATCGAAATTAAACCCCTCACTTTCTTGGTTTGCGTTTGAGAACGGCAAAATATTTCCCACGTTGTAACTTGGCACCCACTCACTGATCCAATGTGTCAACACAGAAATAAATGAAAGGTTCTATCAGCGATTCATGATTTTACTAAAGAAATGCAACTCAAAGTTTTCAAGCAAAAATTGTTTAGAAGAACAAAAAAAGAGTTAGAAAATTACCTGAAAATTGAAACCCCACAAATATTAGACACCTGAGATGCCAAGTTTGGGCCAAGACAAGAAACAAATTGAAAGGTATAGCACAACACTTTATGTTGTCACATTTTAAGTCTCAACCTTTGTTGAATACTTGGATAAAAAATAAAAATAAAAATAAAAAAAAACTTAATACCAATTAAGATCTCTAGACATGTGACATATTACTTTAATGTCCTTAAGTATAAATTAAAACATTTGATAACCCTACTTCTTCATGAGGGCTATAAATAATGCTGTGAGGGTTCTCTAGAACAATTTCAACATTTGTCATATTTTTTCCCTTATTTATTTAAATTTTCTGCACTACATATATAAACCAATAAGCCCCCTATAGGCAAACAGAGACATTAAATTAAACATATCTTACTTTAGCGCACCAATCATGTTTGCAGTTCAATGCTGCAGTATGAGATGGGCATAAACGTATTAATGATTAAAGGGTCGCGTTCATTTCCATTTAAATAGTCATCCTACTACAGGTTTGGGGTAAAACAAAAGAAAATGTATGCAACACGCATAAAAGGAGGTTAGCCCTACAAACCTCCTTTATAGGTTTCTGAGATGCCATTTATTTGGCATCTCATAAGCGATGGAGGCTGCTGCAGCTCATCCAGCTGACTTTTCAGGGTGCGGTGCTAAAAGTTGCTCACCTCCGGGGAAACAAACGCCCACCACGGCATGCAGCAGCGGCACAACGACACCAAAGGCAGCGGGGGAACTAGACGGGATTTTAAACCTATTACAGCATTTCCTGTGACACCATTTCACGCTTTAATAAGACGTGTGAGGAGGGGGTAAAAAAAATAGGGAGCTTAGGGACCGCATCGTCGACAACGACTAGCTCTGTTAGCAGCGAGCCGCGCCGCTTCTGGACGTGTTGTTGTCGCCGCCGGTGCGAGGCCTGGTTTTATTCACCTTGTAAACACACGGCTGCACAACTACAGCCTGCAAAAAAGCCGATTATTTAGCTTGGTTTTAGAATAGTTTCTACTCACTCGCTTGATACGTTTTCTTCCCGTAAGGCGTTTCCTCCTTTACAGGAAAATGGCGATTATTCGACACGTCAGAGGTTTCTGTAAAACTTCAGGGAACACAGACCGGGAGAGATCGCCCCCTGTGGTCGAGCAGAGAATTGCACGCACAGTTTGAAAGGGTGGGGGGGAGTGTTTAATCCTGGACGGAAACGGACACTGTGGGTATTTGCAGAGTTTAAATGCGCATTTGAAATATAGAAAAATATTAAACACAAGGAAAAAATATAAGATGTAAGAGAAAAAGGGTAAGCTAATGTTCATCGTTTACTGCTGAACCAGCACTATGTTAAATAAAGCTCTATGTAAACAGTATTAAGTGAACAAAGGTGAACAAAAAATCGCATTAGTGCAATTTTTACTTATGTTTGTGGCCATAGGGGCCATTAAGTTATCCATCTTCTGTGCCATTCTATGGAACATATTGGTGGAATATTAGCTTTTTACTGGGCGATTGTTTTGTTTATTTCAGTCTTTATGGTGACACGTGGTGAATCTTATTTTAATTTACTCCTTAAAATCAAGTTCTATGTGTGTTGTTTACAGTAATTGGAATGCCAAGTGTCTTAGGTGGTATTATGGTTATGATTGAATAGCATCATTATTTTTAAACAAATGTACTATTTTACACACCTAGTTCATCAAGTAGACAAAGGACAAATTTAAATAGATGTATACTCCTCTGTGTTTTTAACCACTAGTTCAGCTGCCTCACACTCCCCCAGTTTATATCTTAAGCTCTGACTTTTACTCCAGTCACAACTTCCTGAAAATGGAAATGTTTAACATGTGAGTGTTTATGCCCGCTACACAGGGCAACCATACTAAGATAGGTACTCAAAGGGTTGAAACCGGTGTAAAGTAATAAAAGCCTACAAAGCTGAATTTAAGACTCTAATATGAACAACACAAGGTGATTATTTTCAAAAGAAACCTATCTTGAGTTTTTTTTCCCCTTGTAGTTCTGTACTATTTGCAGAAATATTCAACACCTGTGATTTCACAGAGTGAGTCCTGGGGATCTACAGGCCTCATCTCTTTACATTTTCTTTAAAACTGGGAGGATGTCAGATTAAAAATAATTCAGTGTATGCCAAAGCAAGGCAAGGCAAATTTATTTGTATAGCACAATCCAGTACAGAGCCAATGAAAAGTGCTTTACATGATTAAAATATAGGAAAATAAAACAGAACAAAAGCAAGTAGTGATGCCACTGATCTTAACATTGTCTGGGGCCCCATCATTCACATATCGCCCACTATTGCAACAGCACTCCACTTTTTTTGTAGATCTTCTGAAAAAGCTGCCATTGAATGACTTGACATTTAAAATAATATAAGGTTGCCTGGCTAATCAGATTGTTGCATATTTAGGAAGTGATCCTAATCCACAATGATGCAATTAATTGCTAATGTCAAGCTTGCAGAAACCACAGGGCACCTCCAGATTTAATAATGGAGACGAATTAGGTCGTTTATTTGATACGGGGCAGGCAGTCATGAAGTTATGGTTGCTAAACCCTGTCATCAGCCTGATGGAAAGCGTTAATTAAACGATTAATTAATTTACAGTAGCTAGACACACTCTCAAGCTATGCACCGGGTGCGCCCATAACTGCAGTGTAATCAAGGCAATTTAATGATCGGTAAAACACCACAACACTTCTCTGAACTTGAGCTAATTTTATTTCCACAGATATGAAGTGAAGTGGGAACTTTCATTGGGCAAACGAAAGCACCTTTCAGCTTGTTATGAGTGTGGCATTCAAAAGGCCCCACAAGTAAAGGTGTGGGACGGTGGCATGCTTTTGAAAGCACGGGATCTGTTATGATACTTTGAACCATTTAAACTACCAATAGCATAATAGAAACTGTGCAAGTGCAAAATAAGTTATTTTGAAAATTCTTATTTTGCTTTCAAGCAGCCAAATATTTGGCAACCAAGCAGTGTGCGAAATACCTGTCAATGTTTGGGGGGGTCCTCATCTCCCGATTGTTGCGCAATACCAATGTATACCAGACATACAAGGACTCGAGAGGATGTTTCTCATTCACCAACAGTGAAACAGATAAAGTGCACAGGCAAAACAGATAAGATCAGTTCCTAATACTAAAATTTAAAATTTTTTAGTATTAATTGTTGTCAATGGTACGTCTTTCTTCTGTTTTGCGCACACATGGCTAATTTGCATACGCAAACAGGATTGGCTGGTTCCACTTGGCAAAAAACAGAACATATTTGTGAAAACATTTTTTTGAATTTTAAATACTGGACATGTTGAGCTTAAAAACATTTTAGTGACCATTAGTGACAAAAAATATTTAATTTTTAATTTTTTTGGCACAATTTAAGACCCCCTTTAAAATTTGCTTTTGAGGCTTTCAGGGGGTCTCATGGGTTAATCGGAGGGGTCGAGCCCCCCCGGACCCCCCCCGTATTTCGCACTCTGCAACCAAGTATTTTAGATCTAATTATCCAGGATTGTTATATTTTTCTTCAGAATTCAGGTTCATCTGTTGTCCAGCCCTTTCATATGGTCATGGAAACACATTGTACAACCTCTGATTAATGGATGAGTAAAGTGGTCAAATGGAGAGCAAGAGAAGAAATGTCAGTCCTACAAAGCTATTTACAGCCGATGCATATTGGAAATTGTGTTTTTAAAATCAAGCAAATACCCGTTTTCAGCTACAGGCACTGGGAGTCACTTTGCTGATGCTAAAATACTGTTTATGTGTGTGAAACAAGCTATTGTGTTTGATGTTTTTCATAGATTAGGTGAAGATAATTGAATATATGTGTCTTCATGGTATACTCCTAGAGGCAAAAAGCCTAAAGACGTAATTTAAAACCAGGTATTTGCTAAGCCTATGTGAAAAACAAAACAGTGACTCCTGTTTTGAGTTTGTCAGAACTTTTATGTCTGAATGAGAGGTCAATTGCTATGTGATTTGAAAAACAAAGACACATCTCTCTTAAAATGGTCAGCCATTGGGCAAAAAATATATAAACAGCAGTCAAAGTTCAATGCAAACACTAAAACAGCACAAGAAAGCCTTGATATGTTTCGTATGGCTACTATACATGATTACAAGAAAGCCTGGTTCCTTTTAATGCAAAATATAAACAAGAGATGACTTAAGATCTT
Organism: Fundulus heteroclitus; assembly: GCF_011125445.2. Classification (NCBI taxonomy): domain Eukaryota; kingdom Metazoa; phylum Chordata; class Actinopteri; order Cyprinodontiformes; family Fundulidae; genus Fundulus; species Fundulus heteroclitus. The sequence goes on from NC_046366.1 coordinate 20,640,384, forward strand.
TGCACAGTATAGGAAAGATGCCACAGCCCTGTTAAAATGCCCGTCCGTTGTTACCATGTCACATATGAGACCGTGATAAATCTTTTCTGAACTCTTTCCACCTTTGTTATCCTTTATTGTCCGCCTGAAAAATAAACAAATATGTTTATGAAAATGTGTTAAAAGAAAATGAAAACAAAAAAGCTGCAATAACCCAGTTGCATAAATAAACACGCCCTTCAACTGAAACTTTTTTGAACCACCTTTTGATGCATTTCCAGCATTCAGACTTGTTTGCTAAAAAGAAGCTAGAATCTGATAAACCATTAAAACAAGTTCACAATTTACATCCTTTAGCTAAAGTCGTAGTTTACACTGAGTTCAAAGTTTATTAAAGTTTCATTGTACAAAGGTGTCAGTTATGAAACGCAGACACTAATCCAAAGTATGATACTGTATACATCAAAGCGCAGTATAGGAAAGCCATCAATAATTGCAAAAAAAGTGTGAAGAATTGCTAAACGTTACTAAAACTAGACGTTTATCTGTGAATGTTTAAAAGAGAAAACCTGGTTAAGGAGGTGTCCATTAGCCTGATAGTAAGACTGAAGGAGCAGCAGACGTTTCTAGTAAGTTCTGGTAGTGTTCTTTACATGAGTCTCCCGTATTCGCCATTTATCTGGACTAAGGAGTAGGGCCGAAAAACAGAAGCCATTTCTTCTGTATAGAGTATCCAGGATAAAATCTCCAAAAATCTTGCAGGGAAATGTGTTATAGTGTGATGAAACCAACATTGAAATTGTAGCCACAATTCCATAAGGCAATTACGGCATAAAACAACACTGTACGTCACCAAAGAACACCTCATTGAATTATGCAGGATTATGGTTTCTTTCCTTCAAATGGAACTAGCCCTTTTTGTCAACATGGTTGAAATTATAAACAGCTCTTCCACAAAAAAAAAAAATCTTAAATTTTCTGTGATTCAGACATGGTGGGTTTTGTTTTGTAGCATCCACAGTCTGTCTAAGCAGATAGCTAAATCCAAACTGAATGCCTTTAATGAAAAACAGAAAAACAACTTTTTGGAACGATCTGGCCACAGTTCAGAACAAAGAGAAATCCTCCGAATCTGACAAATTTGGAGAGCTTTGCAAAGTGGAGGTGGCAGGTTAAGATTAACAGACTCGTACTAAAGAAGGTCCGTTGCTGAAATTTAACCTAAAGGTAGTTCAACTTAGTATAAGTTTAATGGTTTGCACAGTGATACAATGGGTTTCTTTCAGATTTTTTTCTTTTTCAAATTTTCCCTCAAACATTTGTTTTCTTTATGACTGAAATGCACAGGATATTTTTCACATTAAAGGTGGACAAATGCTGAAAATAAGACAACCGGGTTTTATTTTGTTTTTACATCACAAAGTGTGTGAAACTTTTACATTAACTGTATGCAAAATTAGGATTCACTGCAAATTTTCCAGTAAAGTGTTGCTAAATAAGTTGTTTCAAAACAGGAGTCCATCAAACCTACGGGATACAGAAAAGGCTCAAGCTCACTGAACAAACGCATGCCTTTATTGTGCAAACTTAACACAAACTAACATTAAATCATCCTCTGTGTTTTCAGTCAAAAGTGCATATGGCATTAAGATCCATCAATGCATATATTTGTTATGCTATTATCAAGGCAGACCACAATTTCGGATACTGAAACAATTTCAATTTTTTCAACTTTTGCTGAATAAAATCAACATTTTTACTTACTTACTTTTAAAACCTTGAGAAACAGACATTCATTCCCATTTAGGTAGTTTAATATTACAACTTGAGCATCATTTCCCTGCTAAAAACGGTGATTAAGGATGCAGCTAACCATTTTATTGTTGAGAAAGTTAAATTTTAACCAGGGTCAACTATGCCTGCTAACCCCAGCAGAGGGGGCAGCAGGAGGGGAGAAGGCCAGAGGAAAGCAGCAGGAAGGGAGAAGGCTGAAGGACCACACAGGGAAGGCTCATAATGCCGTCTCACTCTGCAGCCATAATTTGTGGTTTTGCCCTGCTGAATAGCTGAAAGATTGCTTTCAGCAACTGCTGTATTTCTAAATGAGTGGAAGGTAATTATTGCAACAATTATTTACTTTTCTGTACTCTCATATATTCAGCATGGTATGTTGTCTTTCCAGTTTTATTTTTTTTGTTTCTCCTTGGTTAGCATAAACTAGATTACAATTTGTTCAGACATTTTAAAGTCAAACTCAATTGGGCTAACCATCACAGATCAAGTTAGGAAATAAAGAGATACACAGTCGAATCCATTATATTAGAATATGCATTTCTACGAGGCTTAAAAGTATCTTTTTTAAACCAACCTTTGAGTCGGTATTGAACATACTTTTCATTAAGCCCCCATTACTGTATGACAAATTTTATTTTTTTATTGGTCTGATGCAATATTTTAATCTTAAAAAAAAATAAAAATAATAATTGACAGAAATTAACATTAAAAAATTTAACAGTCTGTGTTAATCAACACAATGTGTTTCCCTTCAGTGAACCGATTTAATGAACTAAATGAATTTTTCAATATTATTCTAATTTATTGAACATGACGATATATATACATGTATATTCAGGCTGATAAGGTTACCCTGAGCTATATCAGTAGTTATGTTGATATATGCTTAGGCTGCTGGAGGACATCGATATCTATTTTTTCTCACTCTGCTTAGTTCTCCTACTGTTCTCCAATTTGCATTGCTTGTTGTTATTACAAGATCTCCGAATCTGAGGCTAGGGTCTTGTGCTGGAAAAGGGATAGAGTGCCTTCTTCGGGTCGGGGAGGATGTCTTGCCCCAAGTGGAGGAGTTTAAGTATCTTGGGTCCTTTTCACAAATGAGGGAAAGATGGAACGGGAGGCGCATTGGTGCAGTGTCTGCAGTGAAGCAGGCGCTGTACCGGTCTGTTGTGTTGAAGAGAGAGCTGAGTCAGAAAGCGAAGCTCTTTATTTACCGGTTGATCCACGTTCTCACCATCATCTACGGTCATGAGATTTGGGTCGTGACCGATAGAACAAGATTGTGGATACAAGTGGCCAAAATTAGGATTTCTGGGCTCTCCCTTAGAGATAGGGTGAGAAGCTCTGTCATCCAGATAGGCCTCAGAGTAGAGCTGCTGGGTGGCTTGGGCATCTGGTTAGGATGCTTCCTGGATGCCTCCCTGGTGAGGCATCCCGGGCACATCCCACCGGGAGGAGATTCAGAGGAAGACCCAAGACACGTTGGAGGGTCTATGTTTCTCGGCTGGCCTGCGAATGCCTTGGGATCCCCCCGGAGGAGCTGGCCTAAGAGAATGGGGGGAGAGGGAAGTCTGGGCCTCTCTACTAAGGCTGCTACCCCCGCGACTTGAACCCGGATAAGTGTAAGAAGATGGATAGATGGATGGGTTGTTGTAACAACATTTAACCTTATGTAATCTCTCTTTTTTCTCTTCATAGTAGGTACACCTGGTCTGGCGATCTGTTAGCTGTGACAGCATCCATGGGAGTCAGATCTTCCGCTATTACCCTCTAACATAGAAAGGATTCCTAGATCAATGTGTGCTTCTGTGCTTTTTGTGTCTCTGCTTTGTCTTCTCTAACCTCCAGTCGGTCAAGGCAGATGACTGTTCACACTGAGCCTGATTCTGCTGGAGGTTTTCCTCCTTGTTAAAGGGGAGTTTTCCTCTCCACTGTTGCTTCATGCATGCTCAGTATAGGGGATTGCTGCAAAGCCATCGACAATACAGATGACTGTCCACTATGTTGCTCTACACTCTTTCAAAAGGAGTGAATGCTGCTTGTCAAGACTTTATGCAATCTGCTGGGTTTCCTTGGATAGGAAACTTTTTGACCAATCTTTCTGTATGATTTCATTGAATTTGACTTTGTAAAGTGCCTTGAGATGACATGTGTTGTGAATCGCTGCTATATAAATAAATTTCATATGAACTGAATAAATCCAAAGTCACAGAGAAAGGTTGTCAGATGGATCTAAACATGATGTCCTAGAGATGTTTTGCCAAATTTAAGTAAGGGGAGTGTGGAGGCTAGTCAAAGGTATCAATGCCAATCCTCCAAGAACTGCCTGCATACTCCTGTCCCATAGGGCTGGTCATTATCATGTACCAGTACGAACCCAGGACCTACTGCACCAGTGAGGGGTTGTACAGTGTGTGTAACGATTTCATCCTGGTATCTAATGGCAGTCAGGTCATTTATCCTGCACAGGTCTGTGTGTTCCTCCATAGACATGCCTCTCCAAGCCAATACTGACCCACCACTAAACCGATCACACTGAACAATGTTGCAGGCCCTTTCACATCCAGACCCTTTCATATTTGTCACATGAGCTCAAAGTGAACCCGCTTTTATCTGTGAAAAACATTGTATTGCAATGTTCTCTGGCAAGTGCCAGTCAAGCTCCTTGGAGTCAGGCCATGGGCACAGGGCCTACTAGAAGATGTCGAGACCTCTGGCCACCCTCACAAAGCTTGATTCTAAAGGTTTGGTCAGAGACGTTCACGCCAGTAGCCCGCAGGAGGTAACGTTGTAGGGCTCCGGCAGTACTCATCCTGTACTTCCCTGCACAAAGGAGCAGACACTGGTCTTGCTGATTGGTTAAGAACTTCCTACAGCCCTGTCCAGCTTTCCTAGAGTAACTGCCGGTCTCCTGTGATCTCATCCACTTGAGACTGTGCTGAGAGACAGAGCAAAACTTCTGGCAATGGCATGTATTGATGTGCCATCCTGGTCGAGTTGGACTACCTGTTCTACCTTTGTAGAATCCAAGTCTTGCCCTCATGCTACCAACAGTGATACTGACACTATTCAAAAGCAAAACTAGAGAAAAACAATCAAAATGCAGAATAAAAATGTCATTGGCTTCAATTTTTTCAAGGGCAGCGCCTCGTGGGCTCCGTGTAGACGGGGTCCAGGGCTGTTTGGAGGAATGCGCCTAACGGCTGCGCTGATAGCAGCGGCCGACTGGCTGCGTTCCTTGGCAACGCAAGGCCTTAGCCAATTGTTCCCCCAAAATGTTTGTTTGTTTAAGTGTATGTGATGGACGGTTGTACTGCAACTGATTGTTCGATTGCAATGCAAAATGTAATTGACAATAAAATATGATTGATTGATTGATTGATTGATTGAATTTTCAAAACCGTTCCTGTTTTGAGGTTGTCATTGTTGTCCCTTCTGTGCACCTATTTCTCATTTAATTAAGATCAACCTATCTATCTATCTAGACCTAGATTTGCTCATAGTTGTGGGAAAAAAATACATTACAAAAGCACAGCATTTTCAATCTTTTTTTTAATTTATTTTATTTTTAGGACTACCTTATATTGAGATAAGATTAAAATGTTGGGGATTGACGGAGAGGCTTGCCCAGAGTGCAACTCATGCAGGAATCACCACTAGATGAGTAAACATTTCATGTCAAAATTATTTCAATTATTTAAACAAGAGGTGTAGATTGATGTGCTGTACATGTGGAATAACAACAAACAATTGAAAAACACTTAAAAATAAACAAAATATACAAAAAAGTAAAACATAACAAAACCATCGCAAAACATCTAAAACTGTCAGGGTTGCAAGTTTATTAGGATCTAGTGAATGGCTGTTCCCAAGCTTTGCCAAAGCTGTAGCAAAGGCTTCATGAGTTTCCCAGATCATCCAGTAGCTCAGCTCAGCTGACTTTAGTGACCCTTTTGGAGTTTTAACTACAAAGTTTAACTCCAAAAAGGTCAGAAGGTGTAAATGCAGCTAATGGCTTTATGTCAAACAGTGAAATGTAGACAAAACATCCAGATTGGGATCTCACTAATGTGTGCTTGTTAGGAACTGTACTGCAGTATTTTGGATGAGCCATAAAAGAGACAGCAGAGAAGGGTTGGAGCTAAGATAAAGACTATTGCGTTAAGTTGGATCGAAATCAAAGCACAGATTGTATTCCTAAAAATCCGTCACATGCTTGACTTTAGCTCGAAACTGAATGACCACCTCTGACATCAGCATATACTCATGACAAAGGGTACTGTTAAAAAAACTTCTTTTTTCTTTAGGTTTCCCAAATGGACAACTGAACTACATAGATGCCTTTTATTCACCGAACTGCTATAGTTGGCCCATAAATCCCCCACTCCCCAAAGATGAACATCACATTCTTATATTTCCACTCTCTCTGGTTGTTTGCTTTCGGAAGGTTTTAGGTTTTTGTGATTGGATATTCCCCATAATGTACAGTGCAATACTTTCCATTTCTGAGGGCTGTACTATCAACTGCTTGCTGAAACTTTACTTGCCCACAGATCCATCAAGTAGTGCTGAAGTTAGTGGATGGACTACTTAAGGTTAATCAGTTATTTTGACTCCTGCAATGTTTTTTGTTCATATCAAAGAATTGTGTAGACCTATCCTCTGGTTTGAATGACCCCCCCCCCCCCTGCACTTTGTACCATATTAGTTATAAAACAACTTTCCTCTGAACATGATTTTGTAAAACCTGTTCAGGTTGTATCTTCCCTCTTGCAGAAAGGCTCCAGCCTCCCATGAGGATATGGATTAATTGGGTATAGAAACTAGATGGATCATTTAGAAAAACGGCTAAAATAACCAACCCAGGATCAGGTTAAAAATGCTTTATTTTAAAATTTAAATCGCAGTAGAAAGAAAACAAATGGTCATTTAACATATGAGCATAAAATATTATTTTCTTTAGTTTGAGAAAAAATTAAAATGATGCCTTTTGAAATGTATCCTTATATTATTTCTACTTATATTATTCTATTGCTTTAGAACAAATTTTAGATGAGCTTGGTTTTCAGTACTGATTTTGTGTTGTTTTTTTTTTTTTTACCACTGTCACACCCAAATTTCCCCAATATGGGACAATGAAGGTATACCTTATCTTATTTAAAGTTTTGTCTGTTAAAAATCCATTAAGGACTCAGTTGTTTATTTGTGTCTTTCTTGCACAGGGTATGGAAGCAACACTGGTCATATCAAATTCAACTGTGGGCAGGTTACACATGTATATGGGTGATGGTCTTGTTCCGTTGGCACCGGATTTCCCCATTGTGGGACAATAGAGGAATTTCTTATCTTATAAGCAAACAAATCACCAGCAAATGAAATATAAAAATAAGAGCTCAAAGTACAGCTGCATATGATGAGTTACAACCACACAGATCCTTCTCTACTTTCTCAGGTTTTATTTTCCAAGTGGTCTATATCTGGTTGCTGACCTTTGCCAATCCATATATCTTAATTTTTAAGTAAAACAAATAAATATACAAATCTCTAAAAGAAAGATACCTTTGAGCTGAAAACGAAATTGCTTTTTTGTAACATGAGGTTCTGATCATTTTGGACAAACATGCAAAATATACATGAGATATAAATAACAAACAAAATCAAGATTATACCAGACAACCCACTGACTTCATTGGGTTGACAACATCATAGCATATTGCACATACCATGCAAAAGGTGAAGGTACAGTAAAGATCCTTAAGAGGGATGAAAAATCCACCATAGTCCGCGTCAAACCCAACGGTAATATCCAACTGAGGGCTCGCTCTTTGTCGTCCTTGTTTTCTGCTTCATATCTTGCCGGATACTGACAGTTGTGATGTGTGGACAGATGACTAGAAATAGGACAGTTGGGGGGGTGTATATATCACACACCCCTCTGAAAGCACACACACAAACAAAATTTGATGCATCGCTGGTGATGGTACACGCCTAACAACTTTTTCCACAACACATACACAAAAAGCAAGCACAACGACACACATGTACACGCTGTTCTTTCCTTTTTCTGGTTTATTTTTTTTTTAAAACCTTCTCTTTATTCTGGTTAAATGTTACTCACAGAACTCTTATGCCCACCTGGGGAGCAGAGCATCATGGGGGACGGCTACAGTAAAATTCTTGGAAGTTCTTTCAAAGAAGTGTCACTTTTCTGCAAGAAAATCCATCCTCCGTTTTATCACGAGGGGAAATTACCTACATCATCAGATGCAAGGTATTATTAATATTCCTCAGTTACTTATAGCAAAACCATTGTATATTTATGGTTAATGAGACTTAAAGAGAGTTTGTGAATGGAAGAGGGCTGCCAAGGGGCAAAACAGGCTTTGCAGGAGGAAGTG